>NC_064772.1:31073492-31376522 GCF_011397635.1 Epinephelus fuscoguttatus | reverse complement strand
CCACATTTAACAACAGCATAACTACATCAAAACATTCGTTACCAAACTCTCACATAACTTGTGCAGCATAATCCAAGTCTCCTTTATCCAGTTGTATGGTCACAGCTTCTCAAACACATTACATTACCATGACGTGAATCCGAACTAACCTTTTAAAACACCAGAGTCACAAGCCCCTTTTACACTGCCAGATTTTCGGCGAATGTTGGGCCTTTTTGTCGGCAAGCTGTGAGAGTTTAGACACACAGAGCCGGATTGACGAGTTGATCCAAGGTGCCCAATTTTCCGCCTCGTAGGGTAGACGTATTGGCGGAACCCTTTTAGTTTAACCAGACCGAGGCAGCCTTCCGCAACGGGAGGAGCTGTTGATGACGCCGCACATGCAAGCCACTGGCGGTGATTAACAGGAAACAGCTGATAGCAGGAATTAGCGAGCAGCTAGTAGCAAGAGGGAAATGCAAACCTGACAGACACTGTAAAGATGGGCAACTGGGAGGACAAGGAATTGCACGCCCTCCTTGTCCTCGCAAATGAAGAGGCCATTAACCATCAGATAACGGGGACGGTGAAGGACGGGCCAACTTACGAGAGAACTGCCGATGAACTGACTAGCCGTGGCTTCCCTCCCACGTCATTGGTTACATCACACATTGAGCTACACGTTCTGTTACTTGCTCACGCCCCCCACTGCCCCAAAAAAGGTGCATTCTGTATAAACAAAAGTAGGTAGGCAGCATTTTGCCGCACTCCCCGATTTTGTTTTTATACTGCCAATGCTGAAAGAAGATTGAATGGGCTTTCCTGCAAATTTGCACAATTCCTACCTAAACAGGGCTACAGAATAAGCCAGACACACAAACTCAAGGCAGCAGTAAATCACCAACTCCAATGTAAAATTACTGTTTTTGTCAATGGAGTCTGGCTTTGAAGAGAATATGTTTTACTTTTAGTTCCCTGCCTGAAAGTTTGAAAATTTAATGCATGAGTTGTGTTACAGTTCGTTAACAGATGTTCTCAAGCATTTTCTCTTTCTTTTAGATTCTTCGTTCACCATCATCAAAGTTTTCTCTTTTGGATTCAACAAAACACTTGGTGAATAACTGATCTACGAATGGTCAGAGATGGGAGTAGGTCACACATGTGCAAGTCATAAGCAAGTCTAAAGTCATAATCTTCATGTCTTAAGCGAGTCCCAAATCACTGTGGTGAAGATGGTAAATCTGAATTTGTATAGCGCCTTTCTAGTCATCCGACCACTCAAAGCACTTTTTACACTACGAGTCACATTCACCCATTCACACACACGTTCATACACTGGTAGCCGAGGCTACCATACAAGGTGCCACCTGCTACTCAGTTTTAACACACTCACATACCGATGGAAGTGTCTCCAGGAGAAATTTGGGGTTCAGTATCTCGTTCAAGGATGCTTCTTCCAGTGGTGGACGACCCGCTCTACCTCTGAGCCACAGCTGCCGAGATCAAGCAAGTCAAGTAGAGTCAAGTCACTGCTCAGATTAAGTCAAGTCATACTCAAGCTCATAAAACTCAAAGATAATATAATATAAACTGCACCCAGTGGTGGAACATAACTAAATACATTTACTCAGATACTGTTAGTACAAATCAAAAAAAAAAAAGTACAAAAGTTTTTTCTTCTCGTGCCACTGACTACTTCTACTCCACTACTATGATGCCGCTGTACATGTCGCCATTCCTCCGATAAGAGCTGTGGGCAGGAGAGAGCTGTGGTAGCGTGGGCAGGAATATTAGTCGGAGGGTCCTCCCTCTGCTAAGACATCTGTGACATTGTATTTTAGAAACAAAACATACCTTCTCAATATCTAGAAAAATACAAATATTGAGTCATCTGTCTGAAGTCAAAGTCAAGTTCAAGGCATGAATACAAAGTCAAAGTCAAAGTCAAGTCTTTCATCAGTGTTTGTCAAGCAAGTCTCAAGTCCAAAAATTTGTGACTTGAGTCCCCCACCTCTACTGATGGTCATTTTGGGGGTGAAGTATTCATTTAATTTCTTAAAATGTCAATTAGGTGTGACAATGTCTCACAAATCTAAAATAAAAAAGAAAAGAAGGCTAATATTTAACAAGTTGCTAATATTCATGTACTGGTATCTACTGTACACATCACAGATTTATCTGGGGATGGAAACAGAGAAATGCACTTCATAACATTCTCATTCACACTAGTGGCTGGTGTGGGCTCTTACACATGAGAGACAGCAGTTATGGTATTTGTGGTTGTGGTAACAGACAATTAACAGACAAATGCCGAAAGCCACTGGGCAATGAGACTGAGACAAACCCACACTGTTATGTATTCATTCAACAAGTGCAGTTATGATGCACAGCAGAGGATGGTTTAAAGAATCCATAGTCTGAGAACAGAAAACGAATTCAGAGGGAAACTTAGCTGCCACAGCTAAAAGAGAGTTCTGACTTGTGTCCATCAGTGCACTCACACACCAGGGTCCTATTTCTGAGTATCACGGGTTGTAAGCACGGCCACCACTGACACCATAAAGACAGGTCTCCTCTACTTAGTTTTACGACTACTCCAATACACGCAATCAGCCGTAAAATTCACCCTCACACAAAAGAGCCCTCCAATAAGCTTCTTGTGGAGGGCAATAAAACCCAGCCGCCCCGGGCAGAAAACAACTGCTTCTCCTCAACTGGATTTATGTCCCAGCCTCTCTCTTTGGGTGACGGGAAAAAAGCAGCAATGTTTCTTTTTTGGGAGTCATCTAGAGAATTGAGGGCCATCGCGATGAGGAGCGGTGAAATCAGCAGCTGTAAAACATGATGGCAGGCTGATCTGTAAATAGGCCTGCCTGTCAACCGGACTATCGAAGGGGTGGCTATAAAATGGCGGCGAGTGCAGACTTTGCTGGGTGCTGTCACAGGGACAATGTGTGCAAAGTACATAAAAATATACATTACGAATACACCTTACAATGCATCTCAACAAATATGATACAAACGCAGTTGGTTCCCACTGACTTCTGTTCAGCCGCACCTTTTACAGCACCTGGAACCAGCATCAGGGCAAAAGACACCACACACGGAACTAACTACAGGCTATCTATAACTGTTAGAGTATGCACTGCGCACTGAGGCATGCCGTCATATATAACGGAGGCAAGAGGTTAACACATTGAGAGCCATTACATCACCAACATCATACCAAGCCTCATTGGGTTTAACAGTCTCAGGTAAGTCACGGAACATGTCCCCATTGCCAATATAGCTTAAGTGCAACTCCAGCTTTATGGTTTAACAGCTCTCACACTTGATATCAGAGTAAAGTAGATGTCTGTATAGTACAACCACAGATCATGGAGCTGTATTCTGTGTGAAGTTGGATTTATATGACTCCCCTTAATCGGGAAAGCTTTACAAAGTCTCACTCTTGAGTCAGAAGAGATGATCTTCAAATGTCCTACGTCTTGATGCCACTCAATCTCAGTCTGACTGATGCTGAGGTGCAGCACAACTTAGTGTCAGGCAGGGTTACGTGACTGCACATAACCCTGACTGACACAGTGTTGCAGGTATAAATGTTAAATCCAGCTCTGTAGATTCTTTAAATCTGCTTGACACTTTCTATGAACACGTGTGTCTCTCCACTACGAAGAGTTTTTAGCTTGTCCTTTGACGCCTATTAACAGGTTTCTCCCAAGTCTTCCACCCAGCTTCCCTCTCCTCCCCGCCTATCTATTGACAATCCTCACTCTCCTCATCTCTAAACCTCACCAGCACAATGCAGGTCTTAGCTGGGATGAGAGACAGTGGTGATGGCTGCTTGAGTTCATCAACAGGGGTATAAGCCTGGAAGTTAACCAGCGCTGGGCCATTAGGCTTTCCATGCGTAAGCTCTCAGAGCTGTGCAGTATCGCCAATGAGCGATGCTTCAAAGATGTGTTGGGAGTCGAGAGGGAGAAGGCTTAGGGCTTTAAAGTACTGTAGTTGTGGGGAAGTTTTCTAAAGTACGCCGAGCTGAGATTTTCTCGCAGAGGGAGGGAGAGGCAGCCTTACAGTAGAAGGGATGAGTTGAAGGACTAATGTGTAAACCATCTGCGCGACTGATAAAAGTGATTTGTTCTCCCATCCGTGTCTTCCAAAAGTCTATGAAGAGGATTCACTCGTAAGAGAAGAGCAGTCCGCTGAGGCCCTTTTGATCAGTCAGGGGGAAACTGAATGAAACAAAAACTTTCGGAGTTTGAAAATATGACGGTGCAATTCCTCTAATAACCAGCCGCACACACACACACACACATTTGTTCGACTATAGAAAACATATAAAATCCTGGCTGAAAAATTGGATTTACGTGCACACTCACACAAACAGTTTAGGTAAGCTCAAGGAGTATGTACTCTGCCACCCTACTATTAGATATTTTACAGTGTAGCAGGCTGAATCATGCACTGTACAGCCCGTATGCCTCCATCGAGGCCTGCCTTAATGTAAAGCATAACAGCAGCACTGCCAATAGACAAAGAGAATCCATTTGGAGCCATTTCACGCATGATGTAAGGCAACTAGCTGAGGAAGAGGGAGGACAGTGGATAATAAATGGGGCATTCTCCCTCCCTGTCTGCCTCTGGAGGAACACAGTCTTCCCACTCTTTCCACATCAAGGTGACGACAGGAGAGAGGGAGCAAAGCCTGGTTTCTTCTTCATGCCTGTTATGCTGTTTGTGATGAAAGCATGCCCATAAGAACTTCAGCACTTTAGTAGCTCCCTGAGCCAATTTAGCTTTGCACATCCCCAACAAGTTTGTTCAAGTTTACAGCTTTACAGCTATGGAATTTTTAACTTTGCAAATGCAGTCGCATGCCTATCTGAGAGATGGCGCACAGGAGTTTTGAGTTACTCCTGCTGTGATGAGAAGTCCCTCAACTTGGCTACTGAAGGAATCCATGAACACCTTCAAAGCATGAAGATCTCACGATATGGACCGGTGCTGCTGAATAGCCCATGTCTTTAACGTGCATGCTTCAGCAGCAGGGTAACGTGATATTCTTGATATGTGGAGAAGCACAGGACATGGTTTTGATCCCTGCAATGAATGACTCACTTAAGTGTCCTTGTGTAAAAAAAAAAACCTCTTAGCTCACTTTTAGTATAACAGCATCAGCTAAATACTTAAAACAGTGATAGAAAACACAGGATCTAAAGACGTCCTTGGCCAAATGGATACAACCCATTACATAATCACAAGATTCCCATTTAATGTGGAGGGATTTTTTAAAGTTAATTCTGTGAGTGACTTGGCAATGTGCAGTGCAAGGCTTCCTGCTCACAGAGGAATTTGACCCTGTTCTCTACTCTGACGACACGAGCGCCAACAGTGTCACCACAGTGCCCCCTGCTGCAGCTGGATGGAAATACAACCAGAGGGGAGCCATAAGTCATCGCTGCACCACAAGCTCCTATTTCAGCCGGTGGATCATTCTGACACCCTGGAGAGGTGATTATACTTCTTGTGATGTGTGCCATCATTGACATGCTCCTGCCACAGCTGAGTGAGTCAGTGTGGAATGAGGAGATGTTTGGTATAGATCAAGAATTCCCCAGTGTCACTTCAGTGTAATGTGCTTTTGTGGAGAGCGCTGGGGAGAGCGTGGCACAAACAAGTTGTCAGCTCTGACTCACATTTGTTAAGAAAGCAAGTGTTTGAAGTAAAATATGAAAGACTCTTAGCTAGTTACTTTGTGATGTCTATTCTCGCTGTGTTTGGGATATGACCTTGCTGTAATTGGACGCAGTTTATGTTGTCAGACCCGCTGAAATACACAGTTTATCATTCAACTGACTAAACTGTATCTCATTTATTGCGTACAAATACCAAATATTTGCCGGTCACATTCTCAAACATGATTTGATTGGTTTTTTACTTATACTACTTTGAGTGAACGACTCTTTTCTTAACAGTTTGTCTGACAAAACGAGGTATTGTAAAGCAAATCTGGCAACTCATGATGTAATATCAATAATGCTTGACTTTCTACAGGCTTAATGATTCACTGATAAAAAAAAAATGAACCCACAGTCATAATCTTTTTAGTTTCAACCCTACTTTTTACCAATCTGCCTGTAGGATAAACATAAAGCATTGCAAAAGCTGCTTCTCTATATTAGAAACTGGGACACGTTGCTACACCAAGTGCCTTACATCCGCATAGTACATTACGTTACGCTGTGGTACTTTAAGAGACTCTGTAAATGACATTATAGCAGTTTGAAAGAAAGCCACAGAGACAATAATGAAGACATATAATATAAACTCCTCTACACAGTGATTCAATACAGAAATGCTCTGGCTTGACAACACGACATTCAAACCAAAACCTGTTGGGGAAAGCAAAGGTGGCACATTTCAATATTTCATTTCGACTTTCTCCTTTAACCAAGCCAGCCGTGAAATACAGGCAGTATAAACACAACACCCCCCTGCTGAGACCAGCCTCGTTCAAATGGATGAGACATCACATGTGTTAAATAACAGAGGCACACTGCCACGCTCTGATATGGCGGGGTCAATGTGCGTGTAACAGTGTCGCAGTAGTCTTTTGTTGTGGTAGGTTTTATTTACCTTATCAGTACCCATCCATACCAGGAGGGACGACAACTTTACATTTCTCAAACCTTGAGGAAATCGGCCCAAACATCACAATAGATCACTGTGAATTCACTTGCACTGTGTTATATGCAGGCACCAGCATCCACCTGCCAAATGCTGGCAGAATATGCAAGTGGCTGGTAGATCTGTTCACTCACCAGCCCCCAAATCCCCCATGGTAATCTATTGAGTGGCTGGGAACATTTGAACACTCACTCGTCATTTTGCCAGTGGACAAAAAAGTTAATTTTGCACCTAACGCGCATCCACATCCACAAATAAATAAACCAAACCACACACTTAGACACACCCAAACCTACAGATATGGAGAGGCATGCATACACCGACAAAACATGCTCACACACCAGAAGAGACCACCTGTCAGTGTGTGTGTTGAGCGCCACAGGCAGCCTCACCTGCTCCTGTTAAAAGACTTTTTGATATTCATATCAGCTCCATACCCTCCAATCAAATACCTCTCACTTCCCTTTTTCTATCTCTCTCTCCCAGACATAATAACGACACAAAATAAAAGTGGAGTGTAGAAATCTAGCAGCGCAGGTGAGGTGTTTGATCTGCGAACCATGGAGGAGGGTGGAAAGTGGGACAAATTGCGGAGAAGTTGGAGAAAGTTTTGAAGCAGATTACATGAGATAGAGACAGTTGAGTGTTACACACACACACACACACACACACGCAAACACACTTGTGAAGGGATGCGAGTGGCAACAGAAAGTGCCCTCGGCCAAGTCACGGGAGGGCACTGGGCCAGGGTGGCCGTCCTGCCAAACTGTCCCCCAGGCAGCTGAGGACAATCCGCCATCATGACCGTCATCAACATCGCAATTAGAAAGCAGGACTCAGCTGGTGGACTGGGAAGGACTGATGGCGAAGGAGGGGTGAGAAAAAAAGGGGAAAACGAAGCAGACAAGGAGTGGAATGTGCGTGTACCCACGTATCGGCAGCAGCGTGAAAATGACTGTCTTAACAAGGAATTTATTTTGACATGCAATTAAAGGACCTGTTGCATTTCTAGCAGCAGATCAAGGAAACTCTTCTGCAAAAGAGCCTCCTGCAGATGTGTCGGAAACATCCTGAGCAACACAACACATCTTAACACGCTGATTTGCACTGGAAACAAGAGAAATAAACTCGCTCATAAGGGAAGTATTTCAAGAATGTGCTGCTTTTGCGAATGAGTGTAGGTTACTGGTGAGGACATATAAAATACAAATGAGGGGCTGCCAAATTAAGAAGAGTAAAACCAAATCTAGATGGCCAGCCTTTACCCTCACTGCTTTGTCTCAGCCTTGTTTAACACAGATTAAGCTAGCTCATAATATTGTGCTCTTTGTGGAGAAAAATGGCCTCTGCTTTATGAGCCGCTCCCTATATGAAACACTGCGGCCAAGGTAAATGTTTTAATATTCGCTTTGCAATTTATTCTGCCTCCAAAGTAATGTTTGGCTGGAGTGTTTCTGTGTATTCCCTCCCTGCAGCAAAACTCATTTTCATAGCCACATGACAAAATATTAAAATAGGCTTCAGTGGAAATGTCACAGTGATTTCTTTGTCAGGCTAAAGCCGGGGCTACTTCTCCTGACACAGTGTTGAGAGGAGCTGCAGCAAAAGGGGAAACTCCCGGTGCGGCTGCTCTGGTCTCAGGTGCCGCACCTGTGCTAATAGGACTGCTAATTGGCGCGTGGCACTAAGAGAGCACACACACATGTATACACAAAGGCCAGACGCATCAGGAAGTATGCTTCATGCAGTGTCGGGTGTGTGTGTGTGTGTGTGTGTGTGTGTGTGTGTGTGTGTGTGTGTGTGTGTGTGTGTGTGTGGAACAAGTGTCTCAACATAAAGATATTTTTTTAATATCCTGGTTTTAAATATTAAAGTATTCATCATAAAATAGGCATGGAGACAGGTAGAGATAAAAAGAGAAAGGAGGTCTTTTGACTTGACAGAAGTGCAAAAGCTTGTTGGCTGTTTTCCCGTTTCTCTCTCAGTCTCTCTGTCCTCCTTATTCAACCCTTCTCTTCCTCGTAATAAGCGAGGAGGCAACATGTTGAATAAAATATCAGCATGTGTTGTTGACGGAGCAACCTGGTTTAGGATCTCAGTGTGTGTGTGAGTGTGTGTGAGTGTGTGTGTGTGTGCGTAAACACCAGCACGAACACACAGACTAAACACAATCTGTCACCCCGCAGTATGTCATCATGTTATAAACATTGTCAGGATCAAAAACACACACACATAAAATGCTATGAACACCGCCCTCCCTCAGTCTGTACATCTCATCCATACTGTCTGTCCTACACCTCTGTCCTGCCAAACATCTCACACACACACACATTCACACACACTTTCCACTGCCTTTCTATTTCACACAGAAATGTGCTGTTGCTAAAAACATGCCTCCCATGTGCACGCTCGCACAGAAGAAGAAGAAAGGAGCATGGTGCACCAAAATACATCAGGAAGAAAAAGGATTTCTTTTGGTTTGTGGTGATGGGGAGGTGTTTCACAGTTGTTGTTCAAAGAGCCGTGTTTGAATACAAGTAGGTGGCACATCTGTCGGGTTTTTTTTTCCTGTCATGAATTATTAACATCCTGTCATCGCTGGCAGCAACAGTCATCATTATTTCACATATGAATAGAAATAATGACAAAACTGTGTCTCGTATTTCTCAGTTGTGCCCACATGCTGTTTGTGGTTTTGAAACTTGGTCTTTATAACAAAGAGGAAAACAAATTGATCAGCAAAAGGTGTGCTGAGATTAGGTGATTATTAGCAACATATACAAGGTGATACATAATATAGAGTGTTTATCATCATTAAGGGAATTCTCTGCTCCTTTACGTCCCAGCACAGAGAGCTCATACATGTAACAGCAGCAGTGAAGCCGGTAAGGATTCAAAGTGCTGCTCCATTATGGATTCTTGGCGATATTGATGCCTGAATCAGGTCTGCTGCTTCGGTCTAATCATTATACACAAAACAAAAGGCTGAATAAGAAATGGGTGCAGTGTTAAAGTTAAAATAACAGCAGTCATGATTGAAAAATAAAGGTCTGACAATTATGTGAAAAAATAACTCTGATCATGTCTGCACATGGATTCAGTTAAATGTTAGTGGTTAAGAAAAGAAACCGCATCCAATTTTCATCTATTTGAGCTACAGAAAACTAATTTCCTTAATGTGGGACTTGAACTCGCTCACTTCTACTTTGGCAGTGTTTCGTCCCACCTCACCACTTTAAACATAATATAACTGTCACTTTCCACATAGTTAACGGGCTGTAGAAGGAGAGGAGTTTTCTTTAATATGGCTTCTGGTAAATGAGGTAAATTAATGTTTATTTCTTTGTGTTGTGTTGCGAGTGTGTTGCTGTGATCAATAGAGTCAGTTTGGTGAGTCCGTGTGCAGTTCATTCACTGCCTGATGATCAATATGGGATTACAGAGGAGAGCAAGGTCTGTCTCTTGCCTCCCCTCTCATCTCTTGGACTGTTTAAGGGCCCTTAAGGACAAGGCAGGGAGAGGAGAATAAACAGCAGAGTGAAGACTGCAAAAAGATGAGGATAGAATGAGCTTGTAGTCCTTTTGGGGTTTAGATGAAGGTTGTGAGGAATACTGCACTGATTCAGATTTTTAAGACATTGTGAGGAGAAAGTTTTAAAGGGAAATATTAGGACAGTCATTAAAGGACACATTAAGCCTAGTTCACATTACACGATTTTCACAGCGATTTTGACGTCACAGAAGATCTTGAGAGCCACCTTGGGTGGGGCAGATAGTCTGCCACGATGAGTCCTCATGTGTGAACAAGCCTACAAGCAAGTCGCCCCCTCATCTGCGACTTGCGACGGCTTGTTTTTGGGGGGGGGCTTGTTTCTAAAGTGGAGTTTCTTATTTGGGTTTGCTCTCTAAACGTCGCCTCTCTGTCTATATATCCGTCTAATAAGTTAATTAAACGCATGATGTTTCCATAGCCCTGGTTGCTTGTCTCTCTCCCAAGATCTGGCAACACTGACAAGCCGGCAAGCAACGACAACAATGGCGGCATTCACAGGATCACGGGGAGCGAGTTGTGTTTGGACCCAGGCCCTGGAGGCAGATCTGATCCAACACTGGGAAGAATATCCATGCCTTTACGATGTGTCGTCTCCAAGTTAAAAAATGTAGTTTGGTGACGTCACCGTGTTATCTAGGGCTCTGTTGGCGAGGGCTCGGTGGAGAAATCTTGTGGTGTGCACACACAGGTCGTAACGCAGTTGGCGAGACTCCCGATGACAGAAACACACGTCGCCAGGTATGAACAATCAAAAGATTACGATAGTGAAAATCATGTGATGTGAACTAGGCTTTAAAGGATACTATTCAGGATTGTAGGTTTCGGTTCTTTACACGCTCGCCAGTGAAACTAAAAGCCAACCCTAGATTCACTCTGGTTTGGTGTTTCACCTCGCTATATTTGCATTTTTTTTTTGGCGCTATGTCTCTTAGGTGTGCTGTTTACTGGCACCTGGTCGCTATTTTTTTTATAAAGCCCAGACCTCACCTGAGCACTATGGGAGAACACACCCATAAGAAAATACAGACAGAGGGCAAAGTGCAGAAACATACACCACAAACTTTTAGTGGGTCATTAGTGATGACTGAGTTCAATAACGTCTGTATGGGTCTATATATTGTTTTGTTTTTTTTGTTTTGTTTTTTTTTTAGGAAAATCCTGCATAGTATAGATTTAAAAACACATGTACAGAGAGAAAGATGTAAAACCAGATAACCAGACACATACATGTTTATACGAAAGCATATTCTCAGGCTTTCATTGACAGCATCTGTAAAGCTGCATTCCTTCCCTAAACCCATAAACATATAGATAGATTTTCCTGCATTTGTGTCCCCATGGCAATGTCAGGTAAACTGCGCTGGCTTTAGTCCTGAGGTATGTAACATCATGTCAGTGACCCTGCAGTTTATGGCTGCTTTCAAAGCCAGAAGAGGAAAAATATGAATGGAAATAACTGTTTGAGGTAACTTCCATTTTTATTTTCCTTCTGAAGTATAAATTGTTCATGCCATGTCCCTCAGCACGCTGTCAAACCCCACCAGCAGTTGTTCCTGACTACATTAGATCATATGAGGAAAAAGATGACGTCCCATTGAAGAGACTCCATCTTAATTCCAGTTGTCAAAAACATCCATGCACAAAGTGAGGATTTTAGACTCTAAATGAGACAAGACAGGAGAGTACACACACAGAATCAACCACACACTTTTCTAGTGAGGGTTGGCTGTAGCAGTGAGAGCTGTTTGTGTGTCCTGTGGGGGTGTCATCACTAGGTGAGGCCACACACAGTGTCAGCGAGTGAATCAGGGTTTTTACAGTGTAATAGCCTTTAAACAAGGAAGCCAGAGAGAGTTACTGACAGGGGACAATACAGCGTGTCACATGACTCTTCCTCCCTCTGTGTAAAGACAGACATTTAGACTAATGCATGTATACAGGACAGTGCTTCTGGCACAACACAGCAATAATATCGCAAACCATCAGAAGTGTGTGTGCGTGTGTATGTGTGTGTGTGTGTGTACACTGATGGATGAGTGTCTTCAGAGATAAATGGGTGCCTATTATTTGTGCCTTTTATAGGCAAACTCCCCGCTGACTTCCGAATGGGAATAGCACGCAGTCCTCCCGCACACGCGCGCACACACACACACACATTCCCATAACGAGCTACAACTGAGAGGCCCTAGGCTGTGGCACATCTGTTGTGGAGGAGACATAAGGCATTCATGCAGGGACTCTCAAGATTCTCCATGTAGCACCACACACACACACACACACATACTGTACACACACATACACACACACTGCATGTGATGAATGAGCTTTTTTTTAAAGCACAAAGGGAGAAGGAAGGCTCAGTGGTGGAGGGGTCTTACAATTTTACCTAAAAATCCCTTCTGGATAAAAACACGGCTGCACACAAAGACACACTGAGACACATTCTCTCAAATTGGCCCACTGACCTTCAGATACCCTCTATAAGACACAGCTCTTAGTATTCTTGACTTCTAGTGCGGAGAGAGACAGAGGACAAAAAGACGGAGATATTCTGCATATTCAAGACAGAGAAAACCCTTTAAATATACAGCATTCAGTCACTGTGGTCCATATGACTTAGAAAATGAAGTTTCTCAAGCTTAAATATTATCTGTATATCCGCTGTTTGTACAGAATAAACATTTTAATCAAATTACACTGCATCAACATGTTATTTATTGTGCGTATCACTGGCACAACTAATAGCAGAAGCAGTTGTACGTTGAGCTGCAACTTTTTTTTTTCATTATTGATAAATCTCAAGATTATTTTCTTTTAATAATTGTTTAATCCACAGATAATGGATGTAGCTACCGTGACTTAAAAAAATGGCTTGGGCTTATGTTTTCAAGGCTCAACTTCAGCATTTCGGCGGTGGCCATCTTGGTTTTTCGGAGCCAGAAGTGACCATATTTAGATGAGAGGGTGGAGCTGTGGAGGAGCGAGGGCTGGATCTGTGTCCACAGACTGTTGCGACTCTGACAGATACCTTAGCAGCCCCAACCTTAAATATACACAGCTTAAAGTACAGGTGTCATGAATGTTAGTATAAGCTATAGAGACCACAACCATTTTTTACCCAGGTTGTAAACATGTTTACTTGTGTTGTAAAGTTGAGCATTTTAATCTAGGGGTCAGTGGTGATTGACTGGCTTCTGGATTCAGCCTCAAGTGGCCACTAAAGCAACTGCAGTTCAGTCAGACAACTCACATTTAAATGTTTATTTCAACAGCACAACATAGTTAGAGTTTGGCGCCTACAGACTCCATTGCTCCTCGCAGATATGTTGACATGGGATATTGGGGAGTGATGATTAATATTTAAGTATTTCCCCCACTTAGCTGGAGCCTGCAGGTGGATGCTGGGGTGGAGGTGGGACTGACAGAGCGAGCAGCAGTACTGATGCAGGGTAGCAGCAGCATAGGCAATGCAAAGGGAGAGCTGGGAAAATTGGGAGGGTGTGTTTGAAGATGACATATACAGAGTGACGTATGACTATCCCGCAGGTGTCGCTCCATTTTTTGGCCCTTCTGCGTCGGCTTAATGTTTCAGCCCATAAAACTGCAGCTTGCTTTAATCAATTTGTCTATAAAATGCTAGAAAATAATGAGAAAATGCCCATCATCTTACAAGGTGGTGTCTTAAAATTTCTTGTTTAAACAAAACCTTGAAATAAATTAATTAATTTCAACATCTGACAAAGAAAAGCAGCAAACCCTTCACATTTGAGTGGGTGGAACTGAAGGATGTTTGAAGGACTCTTAAGAGAGCTGCAAATTCATTTTCTGTTGACAGAATAATTCGTTAACTGACTAATGATTTCAGCTTTATTGCAATTGATTGAAATCGCAGTAGTGCAAGCAGACTGGTATTACCAGAAAAATATCTCCTTTGTCTAAATACTATTTCAAAAAGCGTTAGGGTGGGACAGAATTTGAAAACAATTATTCATCCTGTCAGGAAAATAATGATTTTTTTTTTAGTTAAAATTTAAATACCTATTTTTTTTATCATTTTTATTTATTTATTTCCTTATATTTTATTATTTTTATATTTCTTTTTATCTAATTTTATTTATTTTTTTTAACGTATATTTTTTAATTATTTTTCTTTCATTTTTATATTTATGTATATATATTCTAATTGTTTTTTTGTCTTTTATTTTCCTTCGCTGGTCTGGCTTCCTTTGCTTGTTTCTGGGTTGGTGGGTGGCTGGGGCTGATTTCTGTCCTTGTTGGTTTGATGTTTGTTTGTTGATGCTTTGCACATCTTATTGAATAATCAATAAAAATACCTTGTTTAAAAAAAAAAACATAAAAAGAAAAAAAAATGGAACTAGCCATTATTCACACTTGGTTTTAAAAACCATTGAACAATAAGGACACTCCAGGGCAAGTGACGAATCACACCGACCAGCAGTTGTGTGGCACTTCAGCGTGTCTGTGAGCCTGCAGTATTTTAGCAGAGCAGGACATAATCTGAAGAGGTCTTTAGCCTTTTCTCACGAGGAGGGAGGCAGTGAGAGCACACAGCCGTGGTGTTAGAGCGGATTCAGCCCTCTGTCTGCTACAATATGCCCGTCTAAAGCTCTCCAAACCAGGCTTAGCTTTCTGGCCCTGGCACCTCCCTCCCTCCTCGTGCCAGTGTCAACTTCAGCTCGGTACAACGCCAACGCCAGGCTCAGCCTAGTTTGTGGCAATGCCTGGACTGGTTTTCTTCTCTCCTTCCTGCAGTGCTTGATTCTTACTTTTGGTTTGATGTCTTTCATTATTTCCTTTGTTCAATAATCTTTTCTTTTTCACATTTTTCTTGCTTTTTTCCATTGTATTTCCTATTTACTTCCCTCCCTCCTTTTGTAGCTCAAATACTTAAGTTTATGCATATAAACGTGTTTTGTTGATTCAGGTTTCCTGCACATGTGTATGCAAATCTTCTCCAAAGCCTCCAACTATTAGCCCCTGCACCATACTCTTAGCTATACTAATTACTACAATATTTAAACCCACACGCAGTTCACAATCCCAACTAGCCTGGTGGATATCACATCACCTGTAATAAACCAACCCGGTCTAAAACAGAGCTTTTCCCTCCAAGGCGTATTTGAGAGCCAATTTTCAGACATAACCTTGGAGTGACTTTGGATCTGTGAGGGTAATTATATATGGTTCTGAGAGGAGTAGTCAAGTGTTGAAAACAGCCGCTCATGGTGTGGAGACTCTTGAGACAAAAGCTACAGAGGGATACTTGTCATGCAGAAGAGACACTCGCTTGGTTTAACAAGGAGCTGAGAGGCAGCGGGGTGAGAGAGAAATAGGTCTATATTCAAAAGAATAAGCAATTGATGGCAGATTGAAGTTTTCTGTTTAAGATTGCAGTTTCTGTTGAACTGGCTGTGACTTTGTATAAGTAATTTCCTCGCGGACAATTGTACTCTAGAGCCGCGTGGAGAATGCACGGTTGCCCCCATGAGGCGAGGTGAAGAAGGCTCAAACATGGAGATGACTTCCTCTGAAATGGGCCAGACTCACTGCAGACACATAACGAGACAATAAGGATGAATAGTAAACATAACTCATCCAGTTCCACAGTGGAAACCAGGACAATGTCTCTTCCCCTGGATCTCTGTCTGATGCCAGTGGGCCTTGTGGGTGCAGCGCTCGCCACATATGGGTAATAGAGGGAAAACGATTCCTTTGTTATCTCAGTGCTCCTAGTTACACCCCTCCGGGGGTCTTTGGGAGGGCAGCACGGGATCCCAGTAGGGGGTCTGTATCTGTCACCTCAGTTTAAGGCCTGTCTCATGTCGGCTGACCCAAATCGGCTCCCCGGGGCAATGCCGAGCCCCTCCATGGGACTCCACCACTGCAGATAATAGGCTCGTATGGCAAAGAATCCAGACACTGGAACCAAAGCAGCCCTGACAGCTGTCAACCAGGACAAACATCCTCCTGCATGACACACACATGAGCACAATATGAGCGTGGTAGTGTGTGTCGTTGCTGTGTGTGTGTGTGTGTGTGTGTGTGTTTGTGCGTGTGGGTACATGCATGTTTATTTTTCTACTTAGGTGTGTAAATGTGTAATTGTCAGTGTGTGTCCCTACACTTTTTTCCCCGTTTTGGCACTGCCTATCCACAGCTCTGGTTAAACAGCCCGACATTTCCAGACAGCATTCAGGCGAGCTGACGCCATGTCAGGAGCAATTTGGCACATCGGCAGAAATCTCTTCCTGTAGGGGAGCTGTCATGGATGAGAAATCAAAGACACCTACGTGACTAGCTGGGTTGCCTCCGAGCAAAAAGAAAGGCTTGGTGACATGACCTGATTTCAACCGTTTTACAGGAAACCGCAGCAGAAGATGGAGGAGTTGCCTGCTGCTCTGCAATATGGAGTAATATCATTCTTACCCCAGGCACACGGGTTGTGTATGTCAGACTGCATATGCTATACAGCTGAAGCAGGAGTTTTGTAAACAGGAAAGGACCAATGTTATTTTTGCTGGTGGCTCAGCAGGTCCATATCAGCAGGTTCAGCAGGCTGTCATGCACTAGTGATGCTCGAGGTTCAAGACCGCCAGGCAACCTTTGTTCCACATCATCACATGTCAGACTACACACACATTCCTCACTGTAATTCCTAACATTCATGTTTCAGTTTAAAGTCTGTCTATGTGTAATGTCACAAAATGCTATTAACTACCAGACAAATTTGAATGATTAATGATAATAAAATGAAAATCACCGAATATATGGTTTCAAAATTGTGACAAAATGAGCAGTATCCTCTGCTCTGAGCTGAAAGGAAGAATGAGCTCTCTTGTCAGCAGCTCACCCAGTCCCACAGTAACGTACACCCCCCCAACCAACAGAATGAGCCAACGTGCAGCTAACCAAGTAGCACACACACCTTCTGAATTGAAAAACAAAAGAGCTGCTGCACCGGGACAGCCTCTCGTTCAGCAGCTAACATTAGCACAAAGCACACATCCATAGCAGTGAACAGTAACTGCTGGCGGTGTTTATTTATGTATTTATTAGACTGAAAGAGCTAAGAGAGCCTGTGGAACACAGAACGTAGAACTTGACGCTCACGTACAGGGGTTGAGGGAAACGACATTGATTCGTAGTGTTGTTTTATGTTCAGGATTTATTTAATCTAGGGTCTCATGGGGCCATGATTTCAGGCCCGCCAAAAAAATCCTGGATATAGAAATTATAAAAACAGCAGCTTAACTCCACAATCCAGTACTACACAGTTCCCAGGCTTTTCACACATTTTCAACACGCATTTTCTAACATGTACAATGTTTAAAGAAAGAAATCTGTAATTCTGCTATGGTAAATAGCACCGTAATGGTATGAGATTTTCACGGTACAATAACCATCTCACGGTATCACAATATTACAGATATTATTATAGGTCAACATGACCATTAAAGGAAGGAAACCAGAGGGATTATTTTTGATTGAACAAAAGTTTTATTACTTTAATTAAAATGTGAAACCATTTTTTAAATGACAGTTTGTGTAAAAGTAAATTAAGTTAAAAAAATAACTAAAATAAAGTGAGATTCTCCGTCTAGTTGCATTTTTTCCAATATCGTAGATAAACAAATGTACACCGTATGATCACCACCAATTTCAATATCACAACAACTAAACTATTTGGCCATTTTTGCCATGACTCTTGCAAAAAAGATTTTGAGAAAAGAGAATGGCGGCACGCACAGACGCAGCGGCTCAAAGCTCTCGCAGCTGGTGTACTTTTTTCATTGGTTGCACAAGTCTGTGATGATTCTATCATTATCTCGTTGTTGAGCAATGACAATAAACTATTGAATTGAATTGAATTTCCTCATAGATAGAATTAAAAGACAAAGACTGCTTGACCTTAAATGACCACCCATTCATTGCAGTGAAAGCTGTTCACACAGCACACAGTGAAGATGTGACAAATAATCTACGTATATTATGCTGTATATCGTACAATCACCTCTGTTGCCTGGACATTTGTCATTAAATATTGGCTGTGTTTGTTTTAAAAAGGATGACACGGTGCTACTTAGTAGTACTTTGGTGTACAGTGTTTCATAGCCTTGTATAAAAGCATAATGCAGTGAATACAGACTACCGGTTAAAGGATTTGCCTAATTAGAGGCATATTTCCTCTCCACCTTACACAGTATCATGAGATATTTGGATCATTATATGCAGTATATCACATTTAAAAGAAGAAGCAGTGCTATATACTACCATCATTATTACCAGCTTGAGACTGATGATTCTCCAGGTTCCATAGCATCTGCTTAATTGAAAACAATCTGCACATAATAGCACAGTATAGCTATTATATGGCTATTTTTTAAATACAGTTACCGACTTAAACCACCCTGCACTCAAAGAGACTACCAAGTTGCAAAGAGTAAAGGCCTGTGTGTGGTTCAGCCTCCGATGGAAAAAAGCACCGAGGCATCTCCCCGCTGTGAGGGATTATAACTGCATGAGTGGGAAAGAGGGAGTTGCTGAAAAAGAACAACAGTGCTCAACAAATCTTCCCCGAGTAAGTGAAGTTCAAAAACTAGGAACCTAATAAACAAGCAACAACAGACAATAAATCCAAAGCCCCAGAGGAAAATAAAATGAAAAACTGCTTGCTTCCGCCCACAAGCCTCTGAGCAGAGCAGCGGAGGTGAGGATAAATTCCGCTACCACTTGGAGTCTTTTAGGACGCAGAGCTGACTCTGGTCCTTACAGGCTAATTACAGCTGACTACAGGAGGGTGTGTGTCTGTCAGGGTGTATGTGTGGGCATGTGCGACTCTGTCAGACTATTTCTGTATGCGCGTTCTCATGTGAACATATGAGCGTGATGTCTCGTTTTGTCGGAGTGTTCATTTTTATTGTCTCCATGCTGAGCAGCAGTAACACCTCTCAAAGTTCAAGCACATAACCATGTGTTTGCCTGAATCGGGGTATCAATCAGAGGATGTGTGTCAGTCTGAGGGGGTTTGTTTCTGAGCAGAAACAGGTGCTGATAGCTGACAGTAAACTAGAGAAACTGTCATGGCTTCATACATTCCTGCATGTATTTAACCCCCAGTTCATGCATCCTTCTGTCAGAGGGGTAGCAGGTGCTCACAGAGGGTTATCAAGTCAGCTATACCACATTTAGAGCCTTTGCATCCACTGGAGACTTAACAGACGATACAGGTTGTGGTTTATTAAGAAACAAAACTGACTTGCAAGACAAAAAAGTCGAATTAACCGTGTCCTTTGGTAGCCATTTAGAGAAGTGAAAGCAGCCATGCACAAACATTGTTGCCAAGAGCTCCGAGCTCTCAAGATTTAATTACCTGAGAACAATCAATTTAGCCTTAAAGATGGCGCATGTGCCCAAACTCAGTCAGGGTCTCTTTGATTAGTTGACAAATCCGATCTGGACGACTTCCTCTGAGCTGTTTGGCCACCAGAGGGCAGCATCTGGGTTATAGCACTTCTATGACACAGTGTAGCTTGCAGAGAGGTGACCGGCTTAATTATTAGGATGTACCATCTTACTTCTGGTGCTTATGGGTAAATTTAACTAGTCCATATAGTACATTTTTGCAATGACTAGGAGTGGCACAAGAATGCTGGAGTCAAGTCTGTCAACTGAGCGCCAAACTGTGGTAAAAATATAAAATAAATTACAGTTTAAATTCTATTTGCACTTTACCACCTACAGAAAATACAACTTTCTCATACTGTACTTCAAATGAGGCTCCATGAGTCCACTAAAATGTCCAAAAACCATTGCACTAGTCAGAGATTCATACTAAGTTGAAAAGATGCACAGCAAATACAGAATACTGAGCTCACAATATGTGAGATGAATGCATTAGACTGTCTGAGAGATGTTGGTGAGAGACAGCTAACCAGACACAATAGTCTTCAATCTATGCCAAAAGAGGACTCACAAACACACACACACACACACACACACACACACACACACACACACAGACAGCACAGACAAACAGAGTAATTAGTCTTTGATTTCCCCCGGCAGTGTTCTGGTACCAGGGGGCAGCTGCTGGGACCCTGCTTTAGCCTTGGCTAATTTCACTCACGGCTTGATCTCGACCCAGCACAGGTGCCCACTTGGCACCCGACAGCCGTTGCCATGGTAATGCCAACTTCAGGGGCCAAGAAAATGCCAATTGTCCAAGGAGCTCAACCACAGGAGCCGTGGATGTGGTCCTCATTATAAACAGGCCGCATTAGTGCTAACAGAGGACACGGTCAGATGTGGACAGTTCAGTTAGGTCCAGTTAGGCTTTCTCACTTCCTGTCTCTGTACTTCCTGTAGGTTTCTGGCAATGTGTTATTCTGTTATTCTGACACTCGTATCCATCCCAAAAAAACAAATGATTCAGATTCAGTGCAGCAGACTGTACACACACGGTACTGTAGACTGCTATAACTTGGGCTTGAGTGCCTCTGTGTGGTTTCCAAGTGTCACTGCACTGTCTGCCAGGATGCAAGTCCGCACCTACATGCACCTGCTCCAAAACACCTTACACTGCTCTGCTGATTAAGGAACTTCTGCTGTACCAAGCTTTTTCCGTTAATCACCCCTGAGGATTGACCCCTCGCCTCGACACTCATTAAGCCCACGGGACAGACTCACCTCTGATGACAGGGAGAGCCAGACCACAAACACCAAATCATCTTCGCTTATTTGTTATCAAGCTCCGTTTAGATGAAATATCGAGGTGGCATCTTGCACACTAAGCAAGCTGACAAGCTCGATGAGGCTCAGTCAGGTGTGAAGGGTTAATGATGTTTGAAGAGAGGGAGGTAGAAAAAGGAAAGGGTGGGCACTCAAGACCATCAGACAGAACTCAGAAATCCCTCCCCCTCAACGAAGCTAATGGGTCACATGTCCTTTGCTATCATCTTAGAGATGAGGGCCGTTGTTTGTTCTGCACGCTGATCGTCAAACTTACTTCTTCAGGTGACAAAGCTTGACACCGACTGCTGATGTGCGGACATGGCCCCACTTGCTGCTGGATGGCTTGCTCTAAAATGGCTGTGCATAGTTGTTTTTGATCTGTGATATGCTAACTAACCTTACAGAGTTTGCACTGCATCTCATTTTCGTTAATTTCTCGAAGACGTTCCACACAGGAACTTCCACCCCTATTCTATAGGCAGTGATGTCATGACAACCAGACATTCTCAATCTTTATGTGTGATGTAATTTGGTATTTTACGTCTATGTCTTACCCTGACACTGAATTTAATTTTGCATTTACCTCAAATAAAAATATCACATCTGACTGAACGGATGTATGTTGCGCACGTTCCCCTCCCCCATTTGCATACATAAACACTGCATAATACATGATTTCTGCTTGATAACAAACTAATCTGAAACTCACAGTCTCGCATTTCACATTCAGACGGCTTAATTACAGGAACAAGTTCACTTCTGTGTCAAACAATGAGTTTGTCTTACGCAACAACAACAGTTTGGAAGTGTTATATACCATTTTAAATGCTAATGGAATTGCCCAATTTCCCCGCAATGACCATTAAAGTTTCATCTAATTTTATTTAATTGGCCATATCACACCCGTTTCATTCCTTTATAAACTCATTTCAGCAGACCCATATTGTGAATTCCTTACCTAAGGCCATCTCCTAACCAGGAGTCATTTTAATTGCCACATTGCCATCTGGTGTATGGATGAAGTGTCGGTATCACAGCCATTTCATAGCTATCAGAGGCATTTTTTCCACACTGAATGAATTTTCAAAAGTCTAACCTAAGGCTCTTGAGCTCAATGAAAGTTAACACCTCTTTCTGAGACACTGTTGACTGGCTGTATGTGGTTGTGTCATTTTGCTGGCGGCTCATTCAGTCCTGCTGAAGATTTAGCAAAACAGGAGATCGTCTCATTTGAAATTATCAGCAGTGCGTCTAAAGCTGAGACCACAGCCTGTACTATCCTTTGAAACACAGCTGTTTTGTGTCTGGATAGTTGTTCATGTAATCGTGGTAAGAAATAGACATTACAGTTCAATTATTTCATTGAGATTACTGTCATGGCAAGTCAGATTAGCTTTAACCTTTACTCACAGCACCACTAGGTTGCAACTGGAGGATACAGTGATCCCATAGTGTTCAGTATCCTCATTGTAATTAATGGTTTGATTACTTTCTCTTGTATCAATACAATATCACTGCGGTTTCTAGTAAGTATGCAGCTCTTTGTTCCCCCGAGCAATAACACTTGCTTTCTAACAAATTCTGCTACTATCTGCAACTCACCAATATGGACTGCACACTAATCCACCTCTTGTTCTGCACCTGAAAGGCTTTGAACCTGACGTAATTTAAAACACACAAGATTCTGATCTGGCATCAGACAATACACTGTCACACCACAGGATCCTCAGCAAAGCTTTCTGTTCAGCATTAGTGAAACATCTTTTGTACAGCAAAGAGAAGAGGACACAGACAGACATTTGTATTGACTATAAAGCACATTGGCACTTCTAACTCATTTAAATACAGATAAAAAATATTCCAGCAAAACAAGTTTTACAGAATCATCTGGCCTAGCAGAAGAAGAAGAAGAAGAAGAAGAAGAAGAAGAAGAAGATGATTTCCATTCTTCAGCCAAACTACTACTTCACACTTCAGTCCAATTGGTGGCAGCACTGCGCCAAAAAGCTTGTGTTGCAACTGCAAAGAAACCTCAATGACTCCTTTGGAATCTATAGACTATTACCTGAATAATTACAATACTTCATATGTCACTAATAACAGATATAATACTACAGGCAGTGTGAGGACATGGTGGACAGACAAGGTGTGACTAAAATGCCCTGCTCAGAGAAACCACTTCACCTCCATAACCTCTGTGATCTAAACAAATATGTCACCAACAAACGATCATCATTTCGTCAAAATTATCTGTACAGGCAAATAAATGCAGGCATAGCACTCAACCTCACACTAGAACCAAACTCAGAAAAAAACAAAAGGGACACTTAGGCAACACCAAACCCGACCTAAAACCAACAAACACACACACTCTTTTATATTCCTCACGTATGTGAAATACAAGTTAGATCATCGATGTGACGATCTGTGAAGCAGAGACAGACAGGCTGCAGCATGCAGCTCTATGACTGCATATGAATCACAGCATGATAATCTGACGGCTGAACCTGAGCCAGACATCTCACGTACACCACACACACACACACACACACACACACACACACACACGGCGTTGGTTGCTCCCAACGGTAGAGCCACTGAAACTTGCAAAGTGACAACAGTTTAACTTCCCTCTGCTCTGTTTTGTCTCCATGTCACAACTGTGACACACGGCACATGAGAAATTATTTATTTACAGTTGAATGTGACATAAATTGTTGCAGCAAAATGTCAAAACAACATAGAAATCAGCAGTCAGTAAATACATAGTAAAGAGTATCAGTCTGGTGTACAGTGAAGGAGATAGGGTCTGTTAGAGAAATTTAGAAATGGGTAAATTATTGAGGAAAAAGAGTGAAACAGAGACAGCGATTACACAGAACAGACAAGTATGGACGGAAACAAACTTTATCAGTGCCCACCTACAAACATAGTCAAAATATTATCTTAAATGTTGCCTATTTTTACTGATGTTCAAATCAAATCAAATCAAATCAAGTTTATTTATAGAGCACATTTTAAAGCAGCTGCATTCGACCAAAGTGCTGTACAAAATAAAGAATGACACACAATATGTCGCAGTATAAAATGTGCACACACATAAAACAGAATAAAACCGTTAAGAACAATCACATACGTAAAAAAGATTATAAAATACTAAAATATTAAACCTACTCCAAACAACCAAAGGCAATTGAAAGCATGTATGTTTTAAAATTTGTCTTAAAAGTGTCAATGGAGGATTTGACTGAGAGCAGAAGGTTATTCCAAAGCTTTGGAGCAGCTACCGCACAATTTTACCTAACTGATGCAAGGGAAGGGTTATCAAAGAGAAAGTTACTTAAAAAAGATTAAAGATAATGGCAAGTATTTGGTCTATGAGCTTGCAGATTTTGTGTTTGCAGGGGTCCTGAGTCCTGTCTAACACCCCAGTCTGAACTGCACAAATGTGGCACGCTGCTTTTTAAGGGAATTGTTTTGCTTTGTAAACCAGGTTATGTCAACTCAGGTTAGAGATAAAGGTAACCATCAGGACCTCGTGGCGCAACGGTAGCGCGTCTGACTCCAGATCAGAAGGTTGCGTGTTCAAATCACGTCGGGGTCAGCGACTTTTAAGGACTGCACTCATTCCTCTGATGTGTTCCATTGAAGCTTTGCCACTGAACTGTTCAAAGAAATTACACACATACCTCACAGCTCACAGCCGTTCCATGAATGGAAACATTACAAACTGGCAGGGCATGTGAACACTGCAGAACAATCTATCCATCCATCTATTAAGTTTAAGTAATATCGGTGAGGTGAGGTGCCTGTGCAGAGCCAAAAGGAAACTATAAGACAATAGCAACCTCAGACGCAGCCGGTTAACTCTACTGCTGTCTGGTAAGCAACACAGAAATATCTGCTGCCTTGTAGTAGCCTTGTAACTTTGCAGGAGAAATCATGTGTAGGGCCTTATGGTGCAACAGGAGTGCACTTGACTCCACATCAGAAGGTCATGTGTTCAGATCACATTGTAATAAATGCTTTTTAAGGACTACTCTCACTCCACCTAAGTATTACAATAAACCAGTGCCATTTACTGTCTGAAGACACAGATAGCACAAATACCTCACAGCTTACATGTTATCAGATTTATTCCCTTACACGTGGCCCATCAGTTACTCTACTACAGAAACTTTCTCCCCCATCAGATTAACAGTGGAAAATAGAGAGCAGATAGATAGCATAACTTGTGAACTCCGATTGCAACTGAATGATGAGTGCAAGTGGAATGAAATCACTACACTTAGTAAATAACGTTCCCTGCAGCTTGTTATGGTTGTAATGCATTCTTTCTTGCATGTTGTATGTAAACTTTAATACCACTGAAACTGGGAATGTAGTTGAAATGTTAGTATACTGCTGAAGGCCACACACAGAACAAATACACCTGACTAAAAATGAAAAGCAATGTTTAAAAAAAGGGAAATATATCAGGAGAAAATAACTCAAGTTCGGTTTTAATCACATAAGTTTTGCTTAACAGCACAGCCCATTCCACAACTATAACAGCAGTGCTGTCAATAATAGGTCAAAATCAGCAGGTCTGATTAACTGTGCTCCTTCCTGACTGTTAGTAGAGTAAAACAGGGACGGAGGCAGTAGCTGGTAGAGAGAGAGAACTGGACAGACTGGATTTACTACTGACAACTATATACACAGACACACACAAAGGAGCAAACACCCACACACTCCGAGATAAAATCATGTGTGCACACAGACAGAGGGCTGTTCCACTGGTGTAAAGATAGTTGTCTCGGCTCACGTCCAGCTGAGCTATGCACTCTGTGGCGTTTACAGTCACCACTGACAAAGTTTACTACAGCATGTCAGTCCTGGGAACGAACTTTCACTGTTTATGTTTTAGGATGACTGATAGTGCTAGAGTTTGACAGCACCATACAGGTATAGGGTGTAGAAAACTATACTGGTAATCAAAAATCAGCTGTTATTGTGCTTGTTAATTGATCAGGGTAACATTTGTCATGGCAATGAATTCAATATTCTGTCATTGGTGGGATGTAAAGAGCCCAATCGTCCACCAGGGGGAGTAGATACTCACAGCCTCAACACATGGAAGATTATGAAAAGGAGAGAGGAGAGGAGAGAGGAGAGGAGAGGAGAGGAGAGGAGAGGAGAGGAGAGGAGAGGAGAGGAGAGGAGTGTTTCAGACAGCAGGTGCAAAACAGCTGTTCCCATCCCAAATCCCACCTGATGCGTAACCATGGCACCTACCACTGTCTTTATAGGGTGTGTGGATGCACACAAACTCTTCAGGTTCTCATTCATGCACAAATGCACACAAAACCCAAAAAGCACCCGCATATCAAACAGACCAACTCACTCAGATCAATTCACAGCTCGTGAACTTTAAACCTCAGATGTGGGACATGTTTGTTTCAACGTGAAACAGCAGCGTTAGACACACAGTGTTCTTGAGAGTATATTTTCAGATTTCACAAGATAGCAGTGGCTCCAAGACATCAGATATCCTGAGAAAACTGCTAACAGATAGGCATCAGAGATAACACTTTCAAGCGAAACTCGTATGTTTCATCACCATTTTGGAGGAATGCATTATGATGGCGCTGTTGGCTTTAAGCGTGAATGTCTCTGAAGTGATGATGAACCCAGATAAATCATCCACGACTAGATTCAAACCTCTTCCTCCTTACAAAGACACAAGGAGGTGTTATAGCTCACTAACTGGTCCCACATTAAAGTCAAACAGCTGGTGACTCAGGTGTAGTCAGCACTGTTCCCATGGGAAGGATGCAGTGGGATTGTGGGTAATCATTTACACTTATTGGGTGGGGTGAGTAGTGTGATATCATGCTGCCTTTGACACAGATTCTGCCCACACACCCTTATACTGGAAACTATAGTAACACACACCCTCACACACACATATCAAAGTGGACTCACTCTATCATTCAGCCATCCACATACTGTATGAAAGCAGCGGAGGACTGCCAGTAGGTGGAAATGATTAAACACAGAACATGCTGGTGTGCAGGAGTTAAGTGTTCTGTAATGTTTTGGTAATGACGAGACAGTAAAAGCAGACAGGTGTAATCATGAGCACATGTTCGAGAAACTCTCTGTAGCACTGCCAACGCTTTGTGCACAAAGTTTCAGACTGTTTTTGCCAGAGGAAAATGGAAATGAGAAGAGGTTGTAAAACAGGTAGTGGCAGTTTGGGAGAGTAAACAAATAAATAAATTATGCAAACACATACTCCCCTTTCCTCTAAATCCCTGACACACTTTGACTCACCCTGTCTTTGTCATCCACCACATCACACAGCATGTCATCCTGGTCCAGAATGCCTCCATCTCCGTGCTCCAAGCGGTGGACCTGGACCCAGTAGCTGGGGTCCTGGAGGAAGAAGAAGAAAAAGACATATTAGCTGTGAAATGAGATCAGCTTTATTTGGACCATATAGATGTAGGATATGAAGCCTTATGTAAGTAAAGCCATGCAACATGTTTGCATTGCCAGGCCAAAGGAATTAGCAGCAGCGTGTGTCTCCTCAGGAATCAGCTGATCTAATCACCACGTGGTTCATGTAATGATCCAGTCAGCTGGCACACGGGGGCTCTGTGACATGGTTACGGATTGACATCATGATAGCTATTATGAAATATCTTAATCTCCTGCTGGCTGGCCTGCAAAGTCAGCATATGGCTCATATCAGGAGGAGTCATACTCATCTGTTCTTATAGCTACATAAAAAGTAACACTCCTCCACTCTCCGCTGTTCAGCTGAAAACCTGTCTTCACCTTTTTTTTGCATCAGCATATGAATATCATCCATGCATACATGACACATTCAGACACAGCATGTTGTGCAGATCAAGCACTGCATCAACACAGTGAATTATACAAAGTGCAGTCAACCCAACACGACCTTTTCAGAGGAGAAACGTATAAATAACTGCTTCTCTCAAACGATAATGAGCTGCTGCATGTTCGCAACAGTTGGTGTTCTTATTTAATACTGCATCAGGGATTGTACAGTGTGTTGTGTGCTTTGTGGACTCAACAGCACTTCATATTAAAGTGTAAATGTATAATGTGTGTAATGTGAAAAAGACAAGATTATATATGTAGTAGAGAATACTGCTTTGCGCCAGCATATTCACTGGACACACATGCTCATCTGAAATCTCATTAATATATTATACAGCCCTTCAAAGGCAGGGAGCAATAACTACAGAAGCAATTACGTTAGGGAAATGGTTTCAAGTTTCGAGGCTAGCTGGCAAATTGTGTAACAGATATAAAACTTCATTTTTGCCTGCTAAGGGTGGTTATTTTACCTCCCAAAAAATATTACTCTAGTATCTACAGTACATAACACCTGAAATGCAGATAGAGCACTCTGCCTTTGGATAATCATCAGGAAATGTGAGGAAAATATAATATATACCACCAAAATGTGCTTTATCATCCTAATAGAAATTAAATGTGCCTGTTATGATAGGTCACTGACTGTCTGTTGGTTAGTAGCATTCAAAATAAAACCAACCATCAATTTTCATCCGTTTTTGCGATGCCGGGTTGTGAGGGCAGCAGGCCAAGCAAAGCACCCCAGGTGTCCCTCTCCCTAGCAACGCTTCCCAGCTCCTCCTGGAGTACCCCAAGGTGTTCCCAGGCCAGATGAGATATGTAATCCCTCCAGTGTGTTCTGGGTCTGCCTTGGGGCCTCCTACCAGTGGGACATGTCCGCAACACCTCTAACAGGAGGCGCCCAGGAAGCATCCTCATCAGATGACCGAACCACCTCAACTGACCCCTTTCAAGCAGCTCCACTCGGAGCTCCTTCCGGATGTCAGAGCTCCTTACCCCATCTCTAAGGCTCAGCCCAGCCACCCCACGGAGGAAACTCAACTTGACCGCTTGTATCCGCAATCTTATTCATTCAGTCACTACCCTGACCTCATGACCATAGGTGAAGGTTGGGACGTAGATGGACCAGTACATCGAAAGCTTTGCCTTCCAACTCCACTCCCTGTTCACCACCATGATCCAGTGTAGTGCCTGCATCACTGCTGAAGCCACACCAAACCATCAGTCCGAATAAATCAATATAATGCATTTATTTTCAAATATGTGATTAGGCAGCATAGACACACCAAACCAGAAGAAATACACTGGAGTCAAAACCAAGCAGCTTCATCCGGGACTGAAAAATGAAGGCGAAAACCACAACGTGACGTCACAGTGGCTATATCCATCATGGTAAAACCTCGGATGGCAGTGACAAATACTCTGCATTTAGATTAGCTTCAGAAGGATTTTAATTGGAGGTTTTTCTCCATCCTGATTGGACTTTCAGAAGTGATACAATTCTACACAGACTTTTAGGCATCAAAAAGTCAGATTCAAGTCTTGACTCAATTCATTTTGCCTTTTTTGTCAGTATGGTTTGTAGAAGAAACTACTGGACATGTAATGCAGCTTCATATATATTCATGTACTGAATATAAACAGAATATGGTCAAATTTTCCATGTTTGATATTCAGAAATTAAAAGTTTTCTTATTCTCTCTGTGTTTCTTTCCTTCCTCCCCGTTCTCCCTCAGCCAGACAGGAGGCTAAAAAGAAAGCACTCAGCTCAGTGACCGTCCTTCCTCCTTCACCATGTCAGGAAAGAGTCTGCACACTCTTTTCTCTGCATTTTATTCTCACTCTTTCCCCTCCCTCTGTCTCTTTTCCTCCAAAACTGAGCTGTCTTCGGGTCTGTGGTTAAATGCCTTCATGCACGGCTCTGTTGTACTGAACCCCAATGTGGTTCACCAGGCAAAATGGTCCAAATCATGAGGGGAATAACTGTGTGGTATTTTCCTTCCTTCTGAGGTTATTAGCAGGGAAGAGATGGCAAGTTTATCAGGAGCACTCCCAAACGAAAAGACGAGAAATCAGAAACAAAGAGAATTATTCAGTTCCGTTAGAGCCACTGAAAGAAATAAAAGAAATTGCAAAAACCACACGATAATACCACTATAAAAAAAGAACATACTGAAAACACAAGAAGAAAGACACGTCATGACATCACAGTAGTCATTACAAACCACAAACTGACCTTCAGCTTTACACAGGGCAGAAAAAAGTCTTTAAATGTTCAAATGCTGACATGCCCCATGTCTGCTTGGCATGGTCCTCATTCAGACTTGTTCTTCGGATGGATTATGAGGAACAAATATGACTCTGACAGAAGCTCAGCCGCATAATTTAATCCCAGAAATGCGTTTGGGATGGAAGGAAAGCATTTGAAAAACACTGTTTAGATCTGACTTGGGTTGAAATGATGTAGGGAGCCTCACATTAGTGGTGCTTGCCTCCAGCGCGCCAAGAATTATCAGTTCAAGGCCTCTTCATTACAAGAGTATTAGCAGGGAATTCGTCACTAGCTGGGATTGGGTTGGATTTTATGTTGGGGGGGGTCATCTCTGAATGCTTTGGTGTAAATACCAAGGTCTTAACTCATAGACACACAGCTCAAGTTTCCTTGGTGGATACTGGTAAGTATTAGTAAGACCTGCCACAACTGGTCATGTTCACCGTTCAGCTCACACAAAACCCAAAGGTCAAACTGTCTGTTTATTCTACTTCTTAGTATCATTCATCCTTTCTCTCCAATCCTGAAGAGATGAGAATATAGGACGTGACTTTTAATGTTGTATTCATTCTTAAAACATGGTTTTCCTTTCTTAGTAATGGGTGCTAATCTCATTCGTTCAACATGCAACTCGGCTTTTCACAAGGAATCTCTTGAACCTTGAATTATCTTAAAAGATGTATGTAATCTGACTGATTTAAAGGGGAATTCTTTAAACATAAATATTAGCATCAATGCTTGCCGACATGGAAAATCTATGAGTTTGTAGATTGTCGTTTAGGGGCAACCTAAAATGAAACTTTTATCACAGCTATGACATCTGAGCACATATGGGCTCAATCAAATGTTGAACACACATAGTTCAAGCAGTACAAATGGACTGAAGAGAAACAGAGAGGGAGTGGATCCTCCCAACAAAGAGTGCATTGTGACAGTCATTCATATTACTGTAGTGTACAGTAACAGTGAGTAGGGAGGACAGCTCTGGAATTGATAAAGTGTTAGCACACTCAGCAGTCAACCATCATCTCTGCCACTAAATCAACACGTGTAAGCCAGGCTCTTGCAGCGATGCAGCTCTCTGACTACAGATATTTTTTAACATGGTTTAATGCACTTAGACAAAAGCTAAACTCTGCACACAGAGGACCAGAGTCATCTGCTGCACTGATAGGTCTCTAAGCAGAGCACTTCTCTGTGCTGCCTTCAGCCAGTAAGTGGAAAGAGAGTTTCCCACATGGGATCAGAGTCATATTATCGTCATGCATCCAAAGAGATACTGCTACTCTCATCATGTAAAGTCCTTCCAGAGACAGACTGAAAATTCATCTTTGATTGTGGTAAATAACGTTATAAACACTGTTCGGCCTTGAGGTCATTTTTACCATGGAAACCCACATCAGATCAACACACCACATCCACACTGTTGTTCTCAAGCTCCAGACCACATTAATGCACCATCACTACAAGTCATAAGACATAGGCCCAATCCCATTTTTACTCCTTAAATCTTCCACTTGGTATTGAGTGCCCTCGTTTGCGAGATAACCCTTGATGAGGGAAGTGAGAAATATTAGGGTAGAAATCCTTCCCTAAGAAATGAGACACAACTTCATGCAAATTGGTGTGGCTAACATGCAGGCATACGTCACGCGTAGTCGCGACGCACGATACCGGTAGTCATTCAGGTTTGAAAATGCCGGCTCCAGCGCTTGTGTTGTAGCGTGTGCTATGTTTATTCTTCTCCATCCGAGAAGACGGCACCTACGACGTCTTCTAGTTCTGATCGATTTTGTTCGGGTAAGTCGATTCGTTTAAGTATTTTGACGCTGTGTTCAACCCAGTTGTTGATGAGTTTACGCTAGTCCAACCATCTGTTGTCTGTACAGCCTACATTCAGATCGTACAGTAACAAAGTTGCTGACTTCGCAATGTGTTCTAGGAAATTTCGTCTTCCACTTCATTGAAAGTGTGGGTTGGGGCTCCCTTGGAATCTAGCCATCTACCACTTCCACTACCTCAATTCTGTTTTGGGACACCACTAGCCTAAACGTGATCGCGCACAACCAAATGCAAGTGGGTATTTCTAGGGGAAGTGTGGGTATTGGGACAGGCCCTAACTTGGTACCTAACAGAAACAATGGGACAGTACTGCATTATTTCATCATTAAAAAGGGACAAAACCACGGGGACAAAACACATCTGACAAGTACAGCTTTCTGACAAGCTGAGCCGTGTATGTGTGGAGCTGTATGTAAAGCTGAGTGTGAGAACAGCACATATCTGTCCACCTTAATGCAAACAGGAAGAAAGATTAGGTAAAACCTGGAGAAACCAGTATAACCTGAGATAATCAACACTCTCGAGTTACATCGATGTCTTGTAAACTGAAACAACAGAGTTGAACATTCTCAAGTCAGACGCAAAGTCTCAGCCTCCACAGAGCTAAAGCACAAAACTAGGAGAACAACACCCACTTTTTTATTGCCATGACATGAAACCATGAGATGCCAACTAAAACACCAAATATATTACATGTGACACTTGACAGGTATGGTAACATACTGCAACCACTTGGGAACTTCATAACCAAGCTGGACTATAATTAGATCCCTGTCATATTACATGCCAAAACTTGACAAATATATCTTCAACATGTCTTTCAAATACTGTCGTTAGACTCCAAAACTCATGCGAAGGGACCTATGTTTCACTATAAAGTGCAAATGTCATGGTAGTTTGATATGTCTTCATGTGGCATTGCCAAATGTAACAGCACAGGAATGCACAGCATGCAAACTGAGCAGCAGCAGCAGTGCAACTTGAGCCAGACTTGAATCGTGAGGAAAATGTAAATGGAAGATCTGGTTACATAAGCAGCAGAATTTTGCAAATTTAAGACACTGAAAAAGGAGCAGGTGGATTTACATGCAGTCAGAATAATCCCAGCTATGTCGACACTGAACAGGTCTGCAGCAGGCTGAGAGACTTCAGTATTGGGCAGAGCAGACATGAGCAGATATGCAGGGTGCGCCAGTGTGTATTGTCTGACGGTCATTTAGCTCCTGCCCCAGTGACCTGCTTAGTCACTACTGAGCTTTACTCATTCATTCATACATTGCATGAGTGACATACCACCACCCTAGCCTGATCAGGTATCCTCTTATCTGATCCACCGTAGAGGGTGAGGGATAACAGAGAGGTGGTTGTTCTCTGTGTCACACACACACAGACACACACTTTACGACATAAGCCCAGACAATAGCTCTCTTCACCCCATTATCTGTGTCTTTGTACCAGAGCGGGTTGCCTGTTCCTGTCAGAGACCACACAAAGACTGGTGCCCTGGAGGAAACTGGGGGAGGGAGGAGAGTGTGAGAAAGTGTGTGCAAGAAAGAGTGAATATGCGCCCGTGTGTGTGTGTGTTATAATTGCTGCATTAGCTCCTGCAAGTGTTACAATTCCCACGGGGGGAAATGTCAGCAGCAAGATGAAGTCTCAAATGTCCACAGCTATAGCAGGACCTCGTGGCGCAACGGTAGCGCGTCTGACTCCAGATCAGAAGGTTGCGTGTTCAAATCACGTCGGGGTCAGTGACTTTTGAAGGCAAAGATCAGGCCAGGTCACATAAATAAACTTGGAAAGTATGATCCATGAATCGCGACGCCAGCCAGACTTGTGGATTCTGACGAAGTCATCACACATATGTTTCTCACTGATTAGCATTGGGGTATGTCAAGCATTTGAAGTACCGTGATACAGATACACAAACCACAAGCAGCAGTTTACAGGACACATGTAATCTTCTAAAGATGGCATCGACAAGCTCTGCTCTGTAAACTGAGACAGTGGGAGCGATGAGTGACATGTGAGAACAGTGCTGTTCCCATTATCTTATCACTCTTTTAAAGGTGTTGAAGTGCAAATGAATCAGTGTAGTTAAAAAGCTGGAAAGTAAAGTGATGTCTATAGAATCTGTAGATGTTAAAATATCTTCATATTGACATGTTTCAATTAATTTAAAGTGAGAGTGATGTCATACCTTCAAAACGTTTGGTTATGCTTGCTGCTCACTCTAATGTACGCAACATTTCGCATCAGAAAACAATTTATGATGAGAGGAACCAGTTGAAGGTTCTTCACCAAGCCATACATTTTTGTCCTTAAAATGTGAAGGCCCACTGGCCCCCGAAGGCGTCAACATATTGATGGAGAATCTGCCAAAACAAAGGCCTCAGAGGTCTTTGCACTCTTTGAAAGAGATTAACAAACCATAAACGTGCTTACTGTGTGCTTGCTTTAGCAGAAAGATAACGCTTCAGTGCAAACCACAGAGCCTAGAAGTCTCAAATAAGCTAGCTCCATAATGACATCATGTGCTCAGGCCTTTCCACAGACACAGACTGAATCCCTCCTAAAAAACAAAGTTAAACATTCCAAAAACTATTACAGAAAAAAAACGGTCAAGCATGAATCCATTATCGTAGTAACGGTGAAGCAGAAGACAGCGTAACAGCTGGATAAAGTAGAGGTGTTAGACATCACTACCACCCGACCTGATGGATCAATACGGCCCTGACCCCACCTTCTGTGCATGGATACACAGCATAACCACAGCCAGCAGCACGCCATGCCCAAGGTGTGGCTCTGAGTCATTGAGGGTCTGCGGCTGAATCCAAATGTTCACTCTCTGGACTTGTAGACCGATCCCTCACAGACTTCAGTCGTATGTACGTACTGTGACTAGTTCACCATCATCATGTAAAGTCTGAGAGGGCAGACACTGCAAGCTGCTGATGGACAGCCCTTGAGACTGTTTTACTCGCTGCCATGGAAACGTTCAAGCAGCCATTACAATCATGGTAACTGCTGTCACATTCTGTCTGCTCATCTGTCACTGCAGATAACGAGATATAAATCCTATGTATAGGGTTGTTTTGTGAGTGAACAAAATACATTTCTGTATAACATACAGACTGCAGACATTCAAACACAGATGTTTGTAAGGACCGAGCTATGACTAAATAAATCGTGTAGGCCTATTAGTTATATCAGAAGCTCGTCGGCCAATTTTCTAGCCTTGAGGGTAAGCTGCAATAATACAATGCATTTTGATTCCCTATAGCCTATATATTTCTTTTTTAATAGGCTACAGTAACTGTTGAAGATACACATAAGTTTTGTTTATTGGTCGGCTATTGAAAAAAAAAAAACTACCATGTTACGGAATGGATTGTGGGCAATTAAATTGGTGAAGTCTGCTGAGGTCTGCACTCCAAGCCTGTGGAAGTCTGCAGAAAGTCTGCATTAGGCCTCTTGTGGACTGGATGAATTGTGGATCTGGGACAGCCCTCCGCACTCCCAGACTTCCCAGGAACATGCCCGCAAAGTCAGCGCGTCTGCAAGTGCAGTGAAGTGTGGACATTTAGATTCAGCCTAGCTTTGTCTTAATCAGTACTACATAGTCCCCCCTAATGGTGGTCTTAGCTCGTCTACAGTGGTGGCAGCAAGGCACACTCTTTATGACGACAGCAGGCTCTGATCTTGGCTCACAATCTCACCTTGTTGAACCCAGCCATGGTCCTGGCCAGGCCTCAACACTACATCCCCATCCACAGTGGCACCTGCACCTTGCACCTGCCCTAACTTGCAGGACAAGCCAGATTAAAAGAGACAGCAGCATGTCACACCCCAGTGGTGGGTCTGACTTTGACCCCTGATGTTGAGGCGTCAGTTTAAGTAATAAAACCATTTGAAATGTCAGTAGAAGCCAAGAAGCTGGAGAAAAATGAGGGATAATTTTCAAACCCACTGGAGTTTTGAAGATCTAGCCCTGAAGTGATATTAAAACTTAAAGAACTGTCAGACTCACTGCCACTAAAACTGGGGGTTAAATTCTTATGCAAAACCTTAAGACTTGCTTTAATTTAAACACTCTGCGCAAATAAAAAACTACTTCTGTTGCCACTCACAGTCTTAGCGCGGCAATTTATGTTGTTGGGCAAATACTGATGTAAAGATTACCACCAAAATCTCACTAAAATCTCAACAAGTCCATTAGAGAAGACTGCTCAATCTACAGACTTTCCCTGCCTGTGCACAGAGTTTAGGCTCCACTACTGGGCTTTGACCTCTGACCTCTGGGAGTAGCTACAGCCCTCCCCGTGAATCACCACATCAAGCCAGTAGTCCAACCTCTCAACCTCCCCCTTTAAAGAGTTGGTGCTCTGCAGCACAATAACGGCTGTGATTTATGGAGTGTATGTTCTCCCCTGTGAGTCATAAACACTCGAGTCACAAACGCTCTCTGCCTCTCTAGTGCTGCGCACACACACACACACACACACACACACACACACACACACAGGCACACATCTCTCTAGCTCCTTATCTGTGCAAAAAACGTTCACTGCTGCTATCAGGTGAAAGTAAAACAAATGCAAAGTAGAAGTTGTAGGACAGTAGCAGGCTGCTGCGACTACTACAAGGTCGTGTGAGGTGCAGCTTATATTTCCTGTGTATGAAATGCAAAAAAAAAGTTTCTAAGAGAGTAAGTCCTTACATCTTAAATCAAGAGTGACAGTCACAGAAAAATAGAATAAATAATGTCATTGTAATCAGGGTTTGGGTGGGTGTGTGTATGCTACACAAACACACACACACACACACACACACACACACACACACACACACACACACACACACCAAAGGCACCAGCAGTTCAAGAATGTGCAGCTGATGAAGACAAACAAAAGCCTCAAACCCTACTCATTCTCATGAAACAGCCAACTTTACTGACAGATTTACCAAAATCCTGAGACAATGATTGCACATTTATGTCATTCTTAATACGCTGCAGAAATCTTCTCACATGCAAAGAAATACAAAATGAGATATTTGGGGAGTTCTGCTGTAGTTACTGCCTTTGTTGTCTGGCACTAATTCTTGAAAATTGGGATAAAACCTTATTTTGTGGAGTTTTTGAGTTTTGATTCTTCAGTAAGGATGGGAAAATACATTTTAAAACATCAAAGTCTTGGCTATTAAAACTTGTAATGGGCCAATCTAGCAGTGATTTAATTTTCTCCTTATATAGCATACATAATGGATGTCAAAGGTAAGATCTGACGGAGTTGACAGTAAGTTAAATACTTATTTTAATTTATTAATTTCACAGCAGCCGTAGTGCGAGGCCATTTTGTTTTTCAAAGTTGCCATGAGTTCTGTTAATGCTAATGAAAATGCTTATTTTTAAACCATATTTCTTATTTAGTTTTGTTTAGCAGGTCTACGGAGTTGACATGTTTTGGTTGAGACACTCCCAATAGCAATATTATTTAAGGAATTTATCAGTAAAGCTAACCAGCACCTGAGCAGCATTCCCACTTTTTGGAAAACCAGGGAGTGAGACAGGAGTCCTTGTGATATAATTTACGCTTGAGCTTTGTGCCTGATTAAATGATGCTTGTGTAGAAATCTGATGGAGGTGACAAAAATCTGGTACACATCTTTAACAGGCCAACATTTCCACAAAAAATATATATTTAAAAAAAAGTATGATAATAGCAGTACATTCCTACACCAATGTTATGTACGTGCCTCTAGTTTTAGGTCCCGTTTATATGACAATTTCTTTTCTTGGGTCATTTTGCCTTTAATGGACAGGACAGGCAAGCGTGAAGGGGGGAGAGAAAGAGGGATGACATGCAGCAAAGGGCCACAGGCTGGATTCGAACCCAGGCCACTGCTGCAACAGCCTTGTACATGGGGCGCCTGCTCTACCACTAAGCCACTAACACCAATACGACAACGATTTCAACTGAAAATGGTAAACTTTAGTGGCGTTTTGGCTGATTGTTTACACGGTTGCGGTCGTCTCTGCTCTTCTCGGAGTGGAGAGGACTGCGGAGGTCAGGCCGGGCAGGCCGACACTGTGTATCCCAGAACGGGTGCTCAAGTGTAGGTGAGAGGAGCGGAGAGGACCTGCAGTGGTAATGTATAGTTACCTGGGCTTCATCAATCAAATTACGCGTTACTGCCCAACACTGATTATAACTATTTGATAAGAAAAAAGTATTTGGGTATAGCAAAAAAAATAAAAATAAACTTCAGGTTGCAGCCTCTGCTCGGAAAATTAAACGGTCCTAAAACTGCGGTCCTGAAACTGCAGCCTCCGGTACTGCAGCTTTACCTTACTCAATTTTGCGGCTTTGTGTGAATGGAGATCGTTTCAATAACGTCGTCATATAAACAAGGAAGTTTTCTAAAACGCAAAGGACAGACTTTTCCGTTTTTAGAGAAACCGCTGTCGTCTAAACAGGGCCTTAGATTTTGAGGCCTTTTCACACATTTTTAAAATGGTTTGAAGTTGTGAATTTGTGTCTGGGACACAGCCAAGTTTCGAGGTTAAAAAACGAAAGCAGATCAAAATATTTTATAATTCATATTTATTTTATCTATAAAAATCCTTCAAAAATTATGTTTCAGGGCGCCTAGTAGCTCACCTGGTAGAGCAGGTGCCCCATGTACAAAGGCCTTGTCCTTGCGTCCCATCAATGAAAGGCTAAAAACCCCAATGACTGGTCTTTAAAAATCATCAATTAAAAATTCACCCCAGAAACATAATAGGCCTACGTGTGTTGATCATTCATAATTTTAAGCGTTTTTTCTTTTGGTGGGCCATGTTTTGCCTCAGACTCAAGAATGGGTGCTAGTCGAAATTTCCCTGTGGAGCTGACACTGTTATTTATAAGGAGCTACTTTGTTGTTGTTTATAAAAGCCGTCTTTAGCTCTAATCACCCGAGCAGACGAGTTGGCTGGTTGACATCATAGGTTGGGGCTGAGACAAACTCTTGTTTGTGTAAGACAACAGTTGATTATCCAGCTTAGTTTAGTTCACAAAGTTTGTTTTAGCTCACTAAAATGGAAGCATCCCTTCGGGGCATAACAAATGCTTCCTGGTGAAACATAGCTCCCAAACTGTGGGCTAAGTACAGCCTGTGTGTGTGTAGGCAGATAGTAATGGGCTACAGAGCTAGTATACTGAGGGAAGCCTTACACTGGTATTCCTCTGAGACAAAGTCACCCCTAGGGTCTCTGCATTATTGATGCCCTGCCTGCCCAAAACGACCTGCAGAGTACAACGCTGAGAGAAATATGACACCCTGCTACACACATACATGCAACTATACACACACCGGAGGCCTCCTGCATGTTGTTATCCATATGAGCATGTCTATAGTGTGCAGCACGGAGCCAAGAAACAGCACTGGGGACTCAAAATCATTTACATTTAATGCCCATGGAGAACTTTCGTGGTATTGCTGGTAATTAAGTTTATAGATTTTCACACATTGTAAGGAGCTGCAGACGCCAAAATTGGGCACGCATAAAACTTTACAACTTTGTTTCTGAGAGAAAAATGCATCCACTCCGCCCAGAAAGACAAACAAAGACAGGGGTGCTCTGCCACAAAAACACAGAGACAGTCGGGTTGACCTCATGATTGAAATCTTATTTTAGTCACACTTTAGTAGGACTTGTCTCACTGTCCCTCTCTGTTTACCATGGAACTACTGCTGCGGGAGTGTGACCTCTGCACCCAGGAACAGTTGGTGAGAGTCCACCTGCGTGCACATATACAGCAGTTTTTTGGGACTATTAAATTGCTTGGTGTGGGACGTCAGTCACAGCTGCTGTGTTAGCTCGTGCTACTGTGGAGAGCAGCTCAGGAGATGGTTCAGTTCTGTGCTTAACTTGCGTCATGCTAACAGCAGCAAATGAAAATTACTGGCCAATTTACATTCCTCTTCTTACATTAGATTTTTTTTTTGCAAGTACTCGAGTGCTCTATAACAATATAATCCAAGTACTTGAGAATGGAAGTTACTTAAATGCCCATCCCTAATTGTGTTGCTGCTACAGATTTGAAGCTTATTACTAGGAGCACTCAGTGTTTCCCACAAAATTAGGATCTATCTCTGATTGTAGCAGGGTGGAGACTGTGACAGCTAATTGTCGACAAAAAGCTGTTGATGCCGTTGAAAGACTGTCCCAGTGAGCGGCTCTCTTCCTGCTCTCACTGTTCAGTTAGCACAAGCTAAACCATCACAACATGATCCCATCCCTGCTCATTAAATTTTGCCATTTGGGCAGAAGCCTTGCAGCTGTCATTAGTATCTGACGCCGAGCTGTTAATCTCACACTGACACCAAAATGGCTCGACTCTGTCATTAAGTCTGTTGATAACTGTTGAGTAACATTAGTTGTGTGAAGCTCAAAGTTGACCAGCTGACATTAGGCGAGAGGCAGGGTTCACCCTGGACAGGTCACCAGACTATCACAGGGCTGACACATAGAGACAGACAACCATTCACACTCACATTCACACCTACGGACAATTTAGAGTCACCAATTAACCTGCATGTCTTTGGACTGTGGGAGGAAGCTGGAGCACCTGGAGGAAACCCACGCTGACACGGGGAGAACATGCAAGCTCTGCATAGAGGGGACAATGTTAACCACTGCATCACCATGCCGCCCATATAGCGGCTTGTTGCTCTAAAAAATGTGCCATCTACAAATTCACAAGGTCTTAAACTTCCCCACTCATTATCTCACTGCTCCAATAAACAACATACTTCATGATAAATCATTCAGCTCATTCAACAATTCAGTTTAATGTGCATTATGTGGGTTAGCGGCTCAGCTGCACTAAACAACATCTTGCATTTAGACTTGAACAGAGCGCTCAGAGAGCCCAAAAGAACCAAGTTCTTTAATGAGTCATTCCTCTCAACTACTTTTTCAAATGGAAACAAGCTTAAGTTTCCCACACAACTGGCAGAAAGTTTCACTTTTATGAAGGAACATCATTTTAAAAGGGCGAACTAAAATATTAATGACTTTGGACGATGGATATGTTTGTAGCACAGGCACATATGAAAGGCTTAAAGAGATGTATGTGTATTTATTTTGGCCAGCAGCTAACATTTCCCACTCTGTGTGCTACACAAGTGGCAGTATCAGCGCCAGAGAGGTTAACAAGGGATCAAGCTGGTAATACAGACCAGCCTGTCAAACACAGAGCCAAAATCTGCAGCCTCTTAACACAGAGACCCTCCAAATATCTGCCACACCTACACACACTGAGCCAGAGCAGAGACTACTGTCGACTCTCTGGAGACTCGTACTATAGCTGTGGAGGGGAGGGAGGCAGAGAGCCAGAGAAAATATCCTGCTGTCACTATAAGTCAAAGGAACAGCCATTCGTTGGATAAATGGCACCTGATTTTCCAAGCTCTCTGATTTGGGATGAGTTGTACGTTCGGATCAACCTCTGGAGTCGTCTGCCCTGCTGTGCGATCTGCTTGAGCAGGGGATTTGTAGTCCCTAAACCTTGTTCCTCCTGGACTACAACTGCACATATCACCCCTCGTGATAAGTCCGACGTGGAAAGCTGAGCATCTGGTCTGGATAAAAAACAGGTCGGACTGCTTGCATGTATGTGTGTGTGTGTGTGTGTGTGCGTGCGTGCGTGCGTGCGTGTGTCCGCATAGGGCAGACACGCTGCCTTGTGGCTCAGCATGGGCTGGAGCTGCTGCTGTGATGAAGGTTTCACTAACAAATTAAAACAGACATTATCACATGAGGATCTCATTGAGTAGTTTCATAATGATACATCATTAAGCCAATTAAAGAGGAAACCTTCAGACAGGATGTGCGAGTGATTAAGAGGCATGGCAGACTTTAAAAAATAACGCACACTGTTTTTGTGTGACAGAAAATTAAATAACATTAACATCAGTTTGCTGTTTTTCAAAGCATGTTTTTTAAAGATGATACTCTCCTTATGGTCCATCAGTGCTTTACTTAATGGCCAAAATGTAGGTTGCTGTACTTATTGACAAAAAAATTAACACCAAAGCTTAGCTAGCAGTCTGCATTTTGGCTTGCATCACAAAGTCACATTTTTATTAGCGTGTTCATTAGCAATCTGTCTGGAGGCTTAGGATAGGCAGCTTGTTTCATCCCATCTGAGACAAGTGGTCATTAGCAACAGCAGGAGGGCTTTACACACACATGCATACACACACATTTACTGTCTTGGGCATCAAAGATTTCCGGGAATATGGGACATGCATGATTTGGCAACCGGGGTGCACTAAAGAGAAAATGATGGCTAAATGCAGATGCAAAGCATGAATGTATTTGCTAATATGAAGTTTAAATACAAGTTTAATTTGTCCCAAACTTATAGAAATCGTAATAATATAAATTACTTTTAGTGATCCCTGATAGCCAGATAAGCACTGCCAGGCAACACAGGGCCATAGTAACCGCCATTATTCTGTTTCCACTGCCCCGCTGAAGTGCCTTTAACAAAACACAGACTTCTTAGAGACACAGTTCTCAAGTTGACTCTGACCTCTGTCCTCCCTGAGGACGGGAAAAAGCAAAATGACAGTCTCCTTTGCGGGGTTAATAATGAGTCTGTCAGCTTCAAATGCTTATCAGAAATCAACCAACAGAAGCAGAGGCTGAGGGTGTCATATTACTGAGAGGACATTTCAGTCTCAGACCCCGAGGGAGACGTCCCGTCCAGGCCATCTGCTCAGCCTTGGACTGGGAAGAGGAACAGTCCGATTTGGTGCAGATGTGAAATATCTGTGTATTATTGTATGATGGATTAAGCAAAGAATCTGAGACAGAAATTAATTAAGCTGTCTGACATTGGCTACAAAATGCTGCAAACTGCGTTAAAGCTCAGTGTCGTCCCTGCAAGTGAAGGCCTGCTGGTTCAGTAAAACTGGCCGAGCACTGACTGCGAGGCTCTTTGTCTTCTTATAGAGGCAGCAGTCAGTCAGCACAATTTCGGCACACTTTTGTTTATTATTTCATAAGCACAGAGGTTATGCTTGCCAGATGGGACCTCCAAACGAGCCAAGAGAAACACAGAGCGCAGGGTGAATCACCAAAGAACAGACAACCTACAGTGGAGATGTCACGACACACACAGCTCTTTCACAGTCTGCAGATGTGGAACACAGAGAGAGGTCACGGAGTGTTTTCGAGGATTTATGATTGTGTGCGTGCAGGAGGAGGAGGAGGTGCCCGGGATCTAAATGTGGAGCAAACATCATTATGCACCACTTATTGTGTGGTGTATGAATAGAAACATAATGTCAGTGGTCATGTTGACAAATGGTCAAACTGCATACAGCAGCTATAGAAACAAGAGTAAACTTCAGTCGGTCAGGAAATGAGGCAGCTCGCTCTGTCATCGTATCTAAGGATGGGGTGTCCAGTGTCAAGTTGTGGAATGTAAAATACGAGAGGAAGGACGTTCATCTGACTGATCTGTATTTTGCCAGGGAAAAAAATCAGATGTCATTGTTTAGTCACGCAGTTTAATGCGACAATAATCTATGCCATGGGTACTCCGATATTCATCCTATCGTGGCCTTTGTCACATTCAACGGTGGCTATATTTGTGATTCAAGTTGGCAACTGTGTAATGTGACCTCGCCGTACATGTCCAGTCCAGAAACTCTGACGTGTACTGAGGAGTGTGCTGGTCATGGTTTGTGAAGAAGCAACAGACCGTGACCATGAAAGCCTCTTACACACTTCAGACAAGAGCACACACCTCACACTTCACACCGAAGAAAGGAGGAGGGGATCCGTTCATCAAGAGAGACCTGTCTGTGTGCGTGTGTGTGTGTGTGTGTGTGTGTGTGTGTGTGTGTGTGTGTGTGTGTGTGTGTGTGTGTGCAAATCCCTGTAGGCTCAGGAACAACATATGTAGAGCAGACATTGAGATCCCCGGAGTGTAAAGGCCAGCAGGAGGGCGTGGCAGCTCTTTGGTCTTGTGAGTTGAGACAGTGCACCATGCTCACCACATCTGTACTGCAACTGCTCAACACAAAATTAGCTATGCACTCAACAAAGAGTTTTTTTAATTCCATACATTGTAAGCTCTAATACCACTGTCACACAGCTGGTGCATCGTACATTGGAGGCAAAGTGAACCTGTTTTCTTTTAACAACCAAAGAGGCCCACGTGTCCACTTGATGTGACAACAGACGTGACGCAGCATGGCCTAAGAAATGTATTTCCAGATACCACAGTGCAGTGTTTGCCCTGGTAATGACCAGCTGTAAGCAGCTCCATAAAAAAGTCAAAACATTGCCCCAGTTCTCACAGTGTATAGAGCACTGATTCCCAACTTGTGGAACCCCATTAGGGGTCGCCAAAGCTTCTCAGGGTGTGGCAAGGCCTTCTTGATTTTAAGGGGTATGAGAACTTTTTTTTTGAAAATATGAAGTCAACCTATACCTCAGTATTTTATTCATTTCTGTGGAGAAACTAAATACAATTGATATAGACTAAAAAAAAAAAACACTCACAGGATAAGGGCACAGTAATGGCCTGGACCCAAGCTCATCTGGCATAAGAAAGTTTGCAGTTAAAACAAAAGAGCTGATAGAAAAAGGCCAAGTGCCAGGGAGAAGAAAACACTGAATGCATCAAAAAGAATGAGACTGTTAAAAATAAAAAATAAATAGAATCCAGATAATTTTATAAAAAGTTTCTAAAATGTAATATTTACAGGAAATAATGTGCACAAAATGTGTCCAAATAGCTTGTTTTACTTCCACAGTTACTGCATTACATATTTGGGATAACTGTACCTTTATCAGTTGCTCTGTACGGTTATTGTTGTGTACTGAATGTAATATGAAATATTCATAAAATGTGTTGCACAGTGTGGGGTCGTCAGTTCATTCAATAATAAAAAAGGGGTCCCTTCAGGAAAAAGGCTGGGAACCACTGGTATAGAGATACACACACAATAAGATAAAATAATCATTGCTTATATACTAAGCATGTTTATGGTGCCGACATTATGGAATATGCATGACACATACTGTAGGCACGCAGCGATGCAACTTGGAGATCAATCAAAAATCTACACTTCATTCATTTCCCGTAACTGCTTGGGGGGGGGGGGTCACGGCTATGCTGGAGCCTATCCCAGCTGACACTGGGTGAGAGGCAGGGTTCACTCTGGACAGGTCACCAGACTATCACAGGGCTGACACATAGAGACAGACAACCATTCACACTCACATTCACACCTACGGACAATTTAGAGTCACCAATTAACCTGCATGTCTTTGGACTGTGGGAGGAAGCTGGAGCACCTGGAGGAAACCCACGCTGACACAGGGAGAACATGCAAACTCCACACAGAAGGGATCCCCCACCCTGGGGTTCAAACCAGGAACCCTTTGTTTATATTCTACATGGATATTATATCGCTGTCCATGTTAACTTATGCAGCTCGGTCCCACACTATGCATATCAGTCAAGATTGAAAAAGCAGTTTACAGCTCCACCATTGAAACACACACAGCAGCAAGATGACAACATGAATGACCATCAAGTAAATCACACACAAGTCCATACAGGTACTGTTTTCTCGTTCACAGTGGTAACACCTTACGTCTGTTTTTTTAGTGCTCAGCTTTTGTATACATTCCCTAAATATGAACACTTTAGGCCCTGAAAAATCACTGACCCTGACGTGATTTGAACACGCAACCTTCTGATCTGGAGTCAGACGCGCTACCGTTGCGCCACAAGGTCTGGGCATCTTGGAGGTAAAACTTAATATTTCCAATTCAAGTCACTACAATAACATTGGCACGCTGTCTCGACTATCGAAACCTGTTATTATCATCGCTTTCTTTATGACAGGAAGTTCTAGTCAGATAACAGCACTTAATGGTGACCTGACAAAAGGCAGTGCTGTGAAATGTGTCATGCAGTGAATGCCACAGCTGGAAGCCATTTCTTTCCATATGTTAATCTAGGTCACTCAAGGCAAACTCTCCTGGCTGTTGGCCATACAACTTTTTAGTATAAAAGATAGAGACTATAAAATGAATGAAGATACATAGAAAGAAAGGACTGATGTGTGTGTGTGTGTGTGTGTGTGTGTGTGTGTGTGTGTGTGTGTGTGTGTGTTTAAAATGAGTGATTATCTAAATAACATGTCATACCATCATACGACTGTAGTGAAGTGAATGGATTATATGATAAATGGTAAAGTTTAACATCAGGTAATGGAAACATAGTCCAATCAGAAGTATCTTAACAGAATACACTGCTTTTTCCAAGAGTTTCCATTATGACAGAAACTCCTGAACGTCTGAATCTCTGTCAGGAAAAAAAGGCATGCAGGCGCAGATGGACAAAAGGAAGAGGCAGGCAGAGAGTGCTGATGAAAGCCACTTTCCAAAGAATCACTGGGGCGGGCATCCAAAATCCACAAACACTGACGTCTGAAACAGCCACAGAGTTACAGTGAAGTGATGGGCTCAAAAATACACGAGATGTAAACAATGGGTAGAAAGCTGTGTAAAGAGAGAGAGAAAAGGAGAAAGACAGGCCACATGTGCGTCTGTATTTAGAAAGAGCCGGGCCAAATCTCAAACGTAGCTCTGCTCTCTAACAACATCCATTAGCTGGTGATAATAAGTGATTGCTTGGACAAGAACCGACAAAGTAAAGTGGAATTAGAAGCCTTGAGCATGTGAGGACGATCATATTTCAATATAAGCCTGGAAGTAACAGCTCTATTTACAGTAATACGTCTCTGGAGGATCTGGATCTGTTCGTGTGAGTTTTTACGACTGCTGGAAGAACAAGCATGCAGGGCATTTAGGCAGGGTCTTGTTTTTGCAAAGGACGATACTGAAAAGGAGGACAGCAACAATGAGCTAGGTGAAGACCTTTAGACATTTAACAAGTGCTACTGAAATCTGACCTTGTCTTTCGGAAAACCGATCCTACCTTGCCACAGCATGGGCTCTGATTCACTGATTCGTGATCAGTACACTGTTTTACATAGACATTGCATATATTGTATCTGCAGTACTTTACAGCGGTGGTCCACTTCAGTCTCCTGATTTCCATTTGTTTTCCTCTGAGTAGACACATTATGTAATTTGAGAGGCTTTCTACATCAGCTTAGCCTGGTGCTCCACACACAACAGAGAACTGTAATTATCAGGACAAATCATGACCTTTTACTCAGACATTTAAGACAGCCAAACCTGTCTCGTCAATGGAGCAAAGCAAATACAAGCTAGAGCAAAAAGTGAGAAAACAATTACGTCTTCTGATGTCACTTTTTCCATTGTGCATAGCGAACAGGTAGTATGTTTTGGTCTAGTATTGGCACGCCGCCTTCCCGCTGAGTGACAGAGGGGTTTGCTTTGTGGCTGGGGAAATGCTCATTGACCCTGCACAGGAAACAGGCGGCACATAGGAAAAGCACTTGAGACTTCAGTGGGAAACGTCCGTGTGGGTGAAAGGAGAGTGGGGATTATAAATGAGGTGAGAGAGGCAGACAGGAAGGGAGGAGGACACTGAAGAGTGAAAGTGAGACAGAGAGAAAGGAAAGAGATCAAGGACAAAGGATGTGTTTAATAGTTTAGATGGACAGAGTAATTAGCTGGAGAGGGAAAAAGAGAAAGTGCATGTTGCATGTTGTATTATTCTTGAACAATGACGGTGAAATTCAAACTTCCCAGACAGATACAAGGGATGAGTTTAAGGACAAAAACTGTCTTAAGATGGTGACATTGTCAAAGCTTTGCTGAACACACTGAACAAACCTATGGTAAACTTGTCTAAACTCTCTATAACACTTAATATTTCTTCCTGGCTAGGCTTCTGGGTTTAAAGGAACTCTTACCCTTCTTGCACTTCACACGGCACTTAGAAAAGATTTTAACATCCACAACCCCTGCCTCCCTCCAAAGTCCCATCCCCCTCCTCCTGCAACTCCACCTCCCTCCAAAAGCCTACTCCCCCCTCCTCCATTACGTCCTCATTACGTCTATGATAGACGTAGCCGTTGACAAGGTAACGTTAGATACACAGAAGAGGAGAGTGAGTGTAACGTTACAACCAAGACAGTCAAACGCAACCCCAGAGTTTTAAAACTCAACCGGAGTCAGTGATGACTGATGACTTTTAGAATATGGTTATAGTGCTAATGTTAGATAGTAGCGTTAACGTTACTCGTAAGTTACTAGTAAACATTAATGTTAATGTTTCAGAAGCTACGCTACAGTAGGCTAACGTTAGCCATTAGCAACTGGATGCTGTGTTGTCATATATAACTAAACTAAACATAACGTTACCTGTCCTGCGCAGTCAAACGCAAACGCCGAGTTTTGAAACTTATTCGTGGTCAGTGATGACTGATGAGTTTTAAAATGTAACGTTAACACTAACGTTAGATAGTACTGGTGACTGACAGTAAACAAGGAAGATAATACAGAGGCTCAGGCTACGTTAGGCTACAGTAGGCTAACCGTTAGCAACTGGATGCTGTGTTGTCAGTCAGAGGCCTCCACCTGGGGCAGACAGACAGGATGCTCGGCCAATCATTGCATTTTCTTAGAACCATATGAGAATGGTACAATTATGAGTTTTTATGTCTGGTGGAATTCACTTACATTTTAGTGTGCCATCAGCTTATTAATAGCATTTTAACCTAAACAAAGAAAAGCGTAAAATTTCCAGAAAGGTATGTGTTGCTTTAATTTTCCAACAAACATCATGTAAATCTATCTAGGGAGTAAGGGTCCTCAGAGCTGCCCTCCAGCACACGGACATTTACAGCTAGAACATCTCAGAAGGTGAAAATCTCACATCAGGAATGAACACAATCAAAGTTCAGCCAAGATCAATTTGTCTCCTCGATTTCAGCCAAATTCATGTCTCACAATCAAACAAACACCTGCAGAGAACTGACGGAGATAATCACACAAACTATCTGCTGTAATCTTTGGTAAACCTGACAGAGGCAACAATTTCAGAAAAAAGAGAGCTGTGATGCGTCAATAAGATTGTGTGATCCGGCGGTAGCATATCTGACTCGGGATCAAAAGGCTGTGTGTTCAAATCATGTCGAGGTGAGTGTAATGGAGCAAGGCCTTCAAAGATCAAAGCTGCACACCAGGGTTTTTTTTTTTAAGATATTTTTTGGGCATTGTTAAGCCTTTAATTGATAAGACAGCAAGTGTGAAGGGGGGAGAGAGAGAGAGGGAATGACATGCAGCAAAGGGCCACAGGCTGGAGTCGAACCCGGGCCGCTGCGGCAACAGCCTTATACATAGGGCGCCTGCTCTACCACTGAGCCACCGACGCCCCACACACACCAGGGTTTTAACATTTTAACATGGCTAAGCCTCCTTCTGCCATGAGGAAACAGCCTCACCTGAATACATGTGAACAACCTGCTCATCTCATACTTTCCCAACATTACCCTACCTCTTCTCTGCTTTTTAAGATGTCACAATTATTTTGTAATTATCCTTTGCAACGGCTGCGCTGATGTAATACTCATCGTCTATCAGCACCTCCATTAACAAGTGGCCAAGTGCCAATGGGACTCGATCTTGTTTGTTATGAAAGAGTGACAGACGGCCAAATGATGCGTCACACAAACACGGATCAAAGCATGACGTTAGATTAATTAGTTTAAGATCCAGGCCAGGGATTTCACAAGGACTTTTCACCACATAATAGCATGCTTTTCAAAGGGTCTGTGTCACTGCAGTGTGGGGAATGTGTGCAGATGAACAGTGTTAAAATCCCCCGCAGGCTGCCATCTCTGGGAACTCCCTGCCCATGCTGTGAGCAAAAATCTGCCAGATGATTCGAAACGCGTCATTTGGCTTGATTGATGACACAAAATGGGTCATCCAGAGCTGGCGAGACAGGGGACACCAAGACACCAGGACACCACAGACCTGGTTGAAAATCTGTAGTATCTCTTAAATGTAGGTGCCATGTGCCATTATCCATCTTGTGCATTTATTATGTAAAGTATCACAGAGCCATGGTGAAACTATTTACTATTCTCATGCTGACTACTGTGCTATGATAACGAATAGACTTCCATTTACTTTGCAAACATTGTGAAGTGCATTTTAATCTTTCATTAATCCAGACAAAGATTTGCTGAGCGCATGCACTCCGTAAGCACTTCTCCACATTAATCTACGTGTGTGCACCTTAACAGTGCCCAACAAACTTTCCCTGTTAACCTTCCAGCAGCCTCTCTAGAAAATGCATCACGACCACAGCTCATATAACATGCAGATTAACATTCAGCAAATGAATCACAGGTGGCTGCACAAATTGGGTTTGTGCAATCCAAGCAAGTATCTCATAATTCTGGTGTAATTGTGTTATAATTCTGACATGTGCATCTCAATAAATCTGGGTGGTGATGAGGGCCAACGTGACACAGCTACTGAATTCAATCCAGTTTTACTTCAGCATTGGTTTGAGATGTTAGGAAGTGCAACGTGACATGCACACATCATCAACTCTACTCAGATTTATTGAGATCATTACGAATGTGGGATAATCAGAGTTATGAGCCTTTTTTTTCTCCAGAATCATGAGTAACTATGTCATTAATCTAAAAAACAGGCTGTTTTTTTCTTCTCCAAGTGAATGCAATCTGCTTCTGTATTTTGGTGTGTCAACTCTGAGAGCAGAGTTAGGAGGAAACACACATGGCCACTTAGCCACTCGGCTGCTTTTGTGTTCACTGTCTTGAAGCTTGGCAGTATGAACAGCATTCAAAGCCAAAGGCTGTTGGAGACGCTTGGCTCACACACACTGTCAGCAGCCTGCAAGAGCAAGTGTGCAGACATGTGTGTGTTTGCACAGTGTCACTGAATTAGACTTCCTGCATTAATGTATTACTACTTTACTATTAGTACTATTATGGACTAATGCTGGAATATAGCATTATTAAAGTCAGATCATGGAGTCTGAGATTATTCAGATTGAGGGACACTGATCCCCTATTATCTCTATACAGGCAGAAATCTGGAGGTGTTACATGTCAGCATGCAAGAACAGCAACATACTAATGCTGTCAACACCAAGCGACAAGTTTCCTCTTTAGACATGCATAATATAAACCCATAAATCACTGTCTCCGATTTTGTTTATCATCCAAGAAAATATTCTGCTTTGGAAACCGTTATAATAAAAACTCCAGTCACTGCTGATCCACTTTCCCCCAGAACTGTGCAAACTGTCACAAAGAGGGAAATCCCTTACGTCAGAAACATAATTCGTCTTCCTTGTGTTTCTACTTTGTAATTTTCCGATTTTCCCATGTTGCCCTTCTTATGGCAACTGAGTCTTCCAAGCATAACAACATTATATTTAACTTTCAGGGTACCCACCCACAACTAATGAAGTGCCTGTGAAGCAGAGAGAAGCAGTGCCATTCAAGATGTGCACTAAAAAGGGGCTTTGCATGTGAAATGTTCACTATGATAAAGCACAGAAATACCGCGCTCATGTGGGTTTCATCATCTCTCCACAGGAGCACCAGCTGGAAAATATTAAGTTTAAGAAGTGAAACAGTGGACGATATTGAGTATGTCATGTCTCCAGGCTGCGACTATTATGCCACTGCTCCTTCTAGTCTTACTACTACTAGTACTTTCTCCTGTCTGCTATTGACTAACAGTGCAACCGTTAAAACCTCAGAATGCATTGCACCACTTTATACTCACGTCTCAACATGATCCGCCATCATGCTCGTTGCTTTTATGTCCAAACATCTTTCAAAATGTTTCTGACGTGTTGTCAACATTAAATTTGAAATGAATGATCACATAATGAGTGTGAATTGGTGGGTGTGCATATATAGCATAATAAAAGCATCATGCACGACGGGACCGCAATCACCTCTCAATGGACGGACATTTTGACAGCGATCCGCAGTGGAAGGAGACATTAAAGTAAGAATGATAGAAGAAACCAAGCGATAGAGGTGAGGGAGAGAGGAAAAAAAAAAACATAACACAGGAGGTGTATAAGGAGGATAGAAGAAAAAAGAGGTGGGGATAAAAGATGGGAGACAACAAAGGGAGGTAAAGAGAGGGGAAGGAGGTTGAGAGAGAATAAAAAAGATGTTGAGAGAAAGCACCGGAGGCTGTGCTGCAAGGTTAAATCTAATGAGCTCAGTGTTTATCGACGAGTGAATTAGGGACACAATTACGCCAGGGAGAGTAGAAATTTTCACACACGTGCGTGTACACACACGTCTGTTCAAGGTAATTTCAGAACCTGCTGATGCTTGAAACAAGATTGTAACGTAAAGCAACCTCAATACATCTCATTCTCTTTGGCTGTGCATGAAGACGGGGTGCCGCTGAGCCGAAAATAACCTGCAGGGTTGATTCAAACCAGCCATAAGTGTGAAGAACATGGACACTTCCATGAGGACCATGAATTTTACTCTTATACCACCATTCTCTGTGGTGAATGCTTTCTCTATGATGTGCCATGACCCAACAAACAAACGCAACAGGCCACTGACAGGTCCACCAGCCTGCCAACGTTGCTGTGGTTCAGTCTGAGATATAACGTGATGTAAGTAGCATTGTATTTGTTTGACTGCCTACAACCCCTTTACTGCTCCAATGCCCCTCCTCCCCCTCTGCCCAGCACTTTCACTGAAGCTGTTCTCATTAAAGTCAGTGAGTAATGGAAGAGAGCCCATCAATCTCTCTTCAGGACCACCACGGTTGAAAGCTTGGTGTGAGAGTAGAGCCACTGGAGAGGGGAAATGCACACAGCACAGACTTCAGGGTCAATGCATCTATGGGTGGTGATATGAGAGAGTGCAGGGGTTTGAGAGGAAATTGTGGCATCTGTTTGAGAAAACGAAGAGGTGCAGACCAACTGCACACAGCACAAGTTTGATCTAGATTCTCTCAAGCAGAGGGAGTTCAAGTGGGCTGGCGTGTGTTTACCTCTGAGCTAGAATGTACTGCCAGACACAAACCAAAGCAGTGTATTTTTCAATCGATTCCTGGCCAAAGCAGAAACCAAACACCTCCCATTTGGAGAACCTGTTTTGTTTCCAAAGGACAAAACAATGTGCTTTTCATGCTATTTTAATCCACAGCTTCTAACTGACAGATCTGTACAAACCAAGCCCCTCTGCTCTACAGTGACTGACTCCAGATCACAAGCCATGTGGTCTAATCATGTCAAGGTCAAAGGATTTCAACCAGAACAGCTCTTTAAATGAAATCTGATGACTGGTTTCTGAAACAAAGCTCACAGTTGCACAGGATTGATGAAGTATTGCTAAAGCCTACTCCAAAGGGGATTGTTACCCAGTCTGACTGCCATAAAGATCAATATGTGGAGAGAGGAGCTTCAATGCTTCTTGACTATGAAATTGAGCATAAGAAGGCAGATTTGGTTGGTTTTGGCACATAAGGAAGACCTGAAATGTGGCCCTGGATCAACTGAGCACTGACGGGACAGGTAGGAGTTTTTGTTGGGAATACTGCAGGCAACAGACTGAAAAAAGGTGATGAAAGCGCCTTGGGGCACTCTGTCATTAGCAAAGAGCAGGGTTGCTGGGATATCTGTTTGGTTGACAGGCACTGACAGTAAGAAACCGGCTCAACCAGATCATTCACCTCCACCTGACATCACATACAAGGAAACATAGGTACGCACACACCTAGACACTCTCCAGGACGCCATTAGGCCTAATACATGCCAGAGCGAAAACAAACATTAGGCTAATTTGTAAGGATGTTGCCGTGTCTGACAGATGTACTGTACAGATAGAGGGTGTTTACACAGCCTTGTTTTGGGAAAGTATTCAAATTCATTAGTATACACAAACACCTCAGAGGTCTTGTTCTGTCAGAGGTACACCAGTCAGCAGACTCTGTGGTGTAATGTGATCTTGGATACCTTACACCCACTACCAGTCAGCCTTCTGCGAAGAAAATCTATTGGGCTTTGACAGTGCTAGTCACTTTCTTCAGGTCTTTGTACAGAAGTTAACACATATACCTTGAAGAGGTTTAAACTACAACCAATTCTGGTCAAGAAATGGTAATTTTTTTGCTTACGGTAAAGCTCTAACTGCTTTCAAGAGTTTATAAACTTCCCAGTAGGCCTAGACCACTTTCCTTATTTTTGATGGAGGCAAATACACAAATCAAGGACGCGCAAAAAACAAACATATTGTCCTGGTAGACATTTTGAGCATTCAGAGAAAGCACTCTTTTGTCCTACCAGTACAAAATACATGCCCTCCGGTGTACCCAAGATTATAATCTAATCCAGCGGATGCATTTCTTGGATGTATAAAGAGAGCTGGATACAGCATCCATTCCTATCAAAGTTGCTTAGTGGTGCATGAGGCCAAAAAAGTTCAACTGTCATATCCCATACAGCAGTGGTTCCTAACTGGTGAGTCGTGGTCCAAAAGTGTATATTTTGAAGTGCTGTTTCCTGCTGTACATTGAGTGACTAACGGATAGCTACTAGCAAACTAGCTTGACGACATGACCAAGCACAAGTAGGATGCTGAATGATTAAACTGTGTGGACCTTGAACCAATGACTAAGACGAAATCTGGACCCCGAGACTTGACCAGTTGAGAACCACTGCCATAGAGCAGGTGCAGGTGCGCTTGCACTGGCCGAGCCGGCTGCTTCCTGTTTAGTGGTAGTAGCCAGCTCCGTCTTCTAGACTTTCAAAATGTTGTCAGACTGAATGGATCAAATTCTAAGAATCAAACGAGTCATTTTGTGGGGGGCTGTGATGCTCAAAAAATATATCCACTGATTTACAGATGTCTGTTACCATGTAAGTCTATGGGAAAAAGTCTATTTGGGCCACAGGACATCACATGACAGATGTAATTCCACTGTTTTGGCCACAGTGGAATTTGGCTTAAAAACCCGGCACACTTCCCGAGGGCCTGTTGCATTTCCAGTCCTTCACCGAAAGGCTGCAAAATCATCAGCTATCATATCTGGTCACCATCTTTTCTGCATATGTTTAAGCGATGTGAGGATCTGTTTGCAGGAAGCACATGCTATTTTTCAGGCTGTCTCCTGCCCTCAGGCATTACTGATCTCTAATCATAGGGTGTGAGATGGTTGGCCTGTCAGTGGCAAGTCAGCATCCTCACAGCCTCAGAACGCAGACGAGGAGCAGAAATCCATCTGTTATCAATGTACTGTAACTCTTACCCTAGCAACAGGAGCAGAAAAACCCAACCATGATTCCTAATGACGTCTTCAAGTCAGCCTGAAGTGTCTCTAAATTGTTTTTGGGGAGTGGAAATGATAGTACATGCTGAGCATGCTGACTTTCACTACTCATTGTTGTTATATGACATGGAAGTTTAAGACTATGAGTCATGTCCTGAAGAAACCTCCTTAGTCATACAAGTAGCAGGGTTTTTAAGTACCGAAATAACTGTTTGAGATTCCTCAGACTGCAGCACATTTTCACACGGACGACTTGGTCCAAGGGTAATGAGCATGTGCCCAGTGTGTGAAATACGAGCTCAAAGATAAATTGAAAGAGCAATTACGGGAAAGAAATACATTCTAATGAATCCTCACCACAGAGAAAGGTCAGGACAAACACATGAAGGCACTGTGTCTGAACCCTATTTCACATATAAATAGTTCCCATGTCTGTCAGCCGCACTTCCTTACTCTGTACCGAATGACCCCATTTCTTGGTCCAAGCGACGACTAATCATACCACAACATGTTCTGTGACCAGAAAAAATGTCTGGGCAGGAAATTACTCTGCACAGATAAATCAGTAACTTTACATATTCATCAGTGAAATCTCCATGTTGGCCATCAAAACCAGATGAGCTGACTTTACAACTCATTTGCAGAAACACAGTGTCATTCAAAGTTGAAGATGAAAATGTGTACAGTAACCCAGACTGCCCAGGAGCTCACAGCTTAGTGCTTTGGGATGATCTCGTCGCTGGGGCATTTTTCAACACCAAAATAATGCCACAACCAACACCTTTGTTTAGCCTCTTTACACTGCAACAGCCTTTACAAAGGTAGGGGAATGCCAGACATAATTTATTTTTATGATTAAAAAACTGTCAAGATAATTGGATTGTTTGATGAATTTGCCCAAAAGGAGATGATGTACTAGATGCCCTGAGACGTTTATACTTTAGCACACTTTCTTCTTGCAAACATAAGTGAGTATAAAAGCAACAGACCACAACATCATTAATCAAACAACATGAAATCACAATCATTATCAATCTGTCAGACCACCAAAGCAGACTGTAGTCAGATATAAATAAGCCTTTCTAGTGGAGCCATCCTTGCAGCGAAAACAGTGTCAGGATGTCATTTCGTTGTATTTGATGTGGCTCTCCTTAGGTGTCCATCAGACAAATAACGATCCATTCATCACACTATTGCTCCTAAGGGTGCATTGCAATCCAAATCAAAGGCATCTCAGTCAACATAACACAAAGACTGAGTCATCTCTGAATCATTTTTCTCATGAAAAATTTGGTAGCCTTGGGCTGCAGTCGCATAATGACCTTGTTGAAGAGCAATGAGGAACTGGTTCATGTACTCAAAAGGCCACGCACAATGAAGCTACAGCCAAGGTCAAATAGCGATGCTCTGTGTTACGGTAATAACAGGACACATGGCATCAGCAAACAAAATCTAGATGTGTGCATGTCAAGAGAATTAGCAGATTGCGGCCATTAATCTTTATCAGGGATTTTTAGCTAAGGGTCCAAAGTCAGAACTTTCAACATCAATCTCATTCATACTTGATAGGACTGCTGAATGGAAACACACCAGGAACAACCCAATTTAAGCACTGACTCACAGTGATAATACCAATCCAAAGGATCATTCAGAGTTAAGCCACACTGAACTCCCGACTACTTGAGTATATTTCCACAACAGAAACCCTTGAATCAGAGCCCTGAGAACAGACAAGAGTGAATTCCCAGCATGGGGAAGTCCTAACTTTGATTTTAAATACTTTAAGCTCCAGAGCACAAAACCTGCCAAAACCTTTTCTCTTGTGTTCATTAACTTCACAAAGACAGGAATCCAGTTTAGCAGAGTGGCAAACTTTTTTCCTATCACCCTCCTCATACTGCACTGCTTGATTCAAAATACATCTGTCCAAATGATTGCAATATCCCACAGTCCCGCCAACGTCAAGCCCATCTAACAACAAGGATTTACTTTTCTCCTGTAGCCCTGAGCATGCCATTTTCATTTCACAGCTCTGTCTGGATGTTTGAGAGGATATGTTGGTGGGCAGATGTTTGGGGAAAAACCCAGACAAACAGATTCATATGAATGCCAGTCATCTCAAGAGTATGAGCAGTGATACAGAAGATATTTTTTGAAGAATTTCAATAAGGAATAGCTGTAAAAGTACCGACATTTTCAACATCGCATGTGGATAACTGTGTCAATATGATATCCTATTTCAGACACTGACAGACAGGTACTTTTCAGAGAAACAGGTTTTCTTTTGCAGATGTGTTTGCAGTGTATGCAAAACAATAGAAAGTAAAGGAAGACCATGTATCACAGGGAGGATAGATTATTCAGTTGTTAAGCAAAGGAAATGAACAAGTGCCCTGAGATCAACAGAATAACAATGATTTAATTTGACAACATAATAGATTCCAAATCAGTTGGGAACAGTTCATGAGGACTATTATGGCAGATCAATAGATGCTGGGCTCGAAACACACAAGGCACCTCATTTTGGCACAAGGCTCTTTTGAGTATCATTGAGTTAATCAGGTTAAACTGCACCCAGGGAACTGCTGTATCAACAGCATGAAAAATTAAGCTCATGCTGATAATGAATACTGAATACCGAATGAATAATGAATGTTGAAAAGTCCTTAAGCCAAACCCAGTTTAAAGTTATAACTGGGGTTGAAAAACATCTTGGAATGAGATATTTTACATCCTTTACTTAGGATTTTAAGTCTCAAGACATTAATGGTTTTATTAAAAAGGCATCAGGTCATAAGCCAAGGTCATGAATGTGCTCAGATCACTAGTACTTAGTACAGTGATATTTTTATATGCTAGCATTGATACCAAATTATAATGTTTGCACAATGTACAGTTTTACTAATACAAGATCAAAATGTAAATTGAATGGTGTTTGATAAAAGCTTATGCAGCAACTATACACGACCATGTCTGTTTACTTTATCCTGTGAAAGAAAAGACTTTGTGTATGTGTGTCGTGCACGAGAGTTGAAAGACCCAGAGTGCATTAGTGGGATCAAAAGCCAATGACAGACGAAGCCACAGGACCACTTTGATGTTGCATGTGAGTGTTTTCCAAATCTTACATGGCAAAATTAAGCCATTGTAATCCTTCAAAACAAATAATATAAAAAACCCCACATAAATCAATTAGCAATTAATTCTTCATTCTAATTGTATTTACTCACCCAGCGTGTACAAAGACATGTCTGTCATTCAGAGGGTAACAGCTCAAATTGTTTTTACATCTGCCCTGCATAACTGTCCTCGAGCAAGACACTCATGCAATTACATGTATGTGAATAATCTGTTTATTAACTGGTTATTGGAGTATCCCGTCAGACTACTCCAAAAGAAATCGGGGTACTGTTAGCCCACTTATTGAGGGTCAATACACCGGTCAAAGTCATGGACCTGTGTAAAATTTCCTGTCACTCTTGTCTCCCTTTGCTGGCGATCAGCTGGAGAAGCCAAGTCCACAATGTTCTGTTGGCATTAATAGTGCTAAACCTGTTAAAAGTGAAAATGGACTCATTTTAAGCCACAGTCAGATTATTTTAAGTTTAACAGTTACAGGATGTGGATGTCAGGTTAACAGATACAAAAAGTTTGTTAGTTTTGCATGTGCAAATAGAAATGCAGTAATCAGTAACCAGGATACTAGTATTTATCATGTGTACAGGGAATATGAATATCCTGATTTCTCTATGCTCATGTAAACACATCCTGAGTTTAACCATAACCAGGATAAGCCTCGTGAACAGGTTATTTGCATACATGTAAACACACTGTTTGAATCGCTAAAGGCTTACTGTTGTTTAGGAAGGTCTGCACACAAGCAACATCTTAGCCTACAATATCACGTCCGACATGTCTGGCATCACCACATTTTTCAAGCTTTTTCCACGTTTAAACGTTAGCATCAGGCATAGCCAATCTGTCAGTCTCAGTCTAAGGAAATGTATTTTGCCTCACAGATACAGTATGTCAGGTTAGAAACCACAATGGGAGGAAGAGGATTTAGCATGACAAATTAAATAGACAAACACCCCTTTCTGACATATTCTCCTGAAGAGAATAAGGGAGTAATGCAGGGAGATAAAAAAGTGATTAAAACGTAAAGTAAAAAAGCAATTTGAGAAGATAACTATTTGTCCAAGTAGCAAATTACACCTGCGGCAACAGTGTGTGTTATAGTAGCCTGTGTTACACAGTCTTTAGCATGTCTAACAATGATGTTTTTAGCAAGCTAAAGCTTTGCTAGTCTTTTTTTTTTGTTAAAAATTAAATAACTTACTATATGAAATGTGATAATTATCACCCATTTATACAAAGCTCAAAGCTAGTACATTAGCATCTCTAGCTCATTAGCAGCAACAGCAAGCTAAGTTAGCTTTGTTAACAGCAAAATGTTAGCAGTTAGCTAGCTAACTGGTGAAGAAAGCCAATACCTGGCAAGCAAAGAGCCAGATATTTGTCAAAAAAATATCTATTAATTTATAACGTACTATATGAAATGTGATAGAGCTCACTCACAGTAACAAACACAAAGACTTATCACCCATTTGTACAAAGCTCAAAGCTAGTACATTAGCAGCTTTAGCTCATTAGCAGCAGTTGGCTGTGCTTACAGCAAAAATGTTAGCAGATAGCTAGCTAGCTGGTGATGAAAGCCATTACATAGCACGCAGAGACAGATATTTTTCACAAAAAATATCTATTGATTAAAAACTTACTATATGAAATGTGGTAGAGATCAGTCACAGTAGCAAACACAAAGACTTATCACCCATTTGTACAAAGCTCAAAGCTAGTATGTTAGCATCTCTAGCTCATTAGCAGCAACAGGCAGCTAAGTTAGCAAAAGTGTTAGCAGTTAGCAAGCTAGCTGGTAAAGAAAGCCAATACCTAGCAAGCAAAGACAGATATTTTTTCACAAAAGTAAACAGCTTAAAGAAGAGTGATGGGGGACTTAGATTAGTCAGCTGGACAGAAACACAACTCCAAATGAATGCTAATATTGCTCCATATCTTCTGAATGTGAACTACTAGACTTTGCTAACACGCTAGCCAAAGCAACTTGAAGGGGTAGCCTAGTAACGTACCTCAAGGCTGTTTGTCTGTCATTTAAAAGCTGTTCTATGTCTTTGTGACCAAAAAGAAAAACAATAGGCCACTTTGAGGACACCGTCAACTTGACACAGAAGGAAAAGCAAAAATATAAAGGATAAAATTAAGGATAGCTGAATTCCATTTAGCTGTCTTGATTTCTCATTGTCACTCTCACAGGAACACTTGAATATAACAGAGCCATCGTTAGTGTTATTAGTAACACCTGTGCTTCTCCTGCTAAGTCACATTGCCTGCTTACAAAAAGGCCTATACCTTTTCCGCAACAAACAGGAAACCTATAATTAATGACCTACTGCATTACATTTAGGTGTACTCCTATGGGCCTTATGCGAGTGCTGTCTCACCCTGTCATGACTTACTGAGACACATAAAGGGAACAGACCCCTCATAAAAGTTCCTAGCACTGTTGCCAACTCCTCAGTAAGAAAAGTAACTATTGGCTGTACTAAAAGTCGCTAGAAGTCGCTAAATGATGTCATCGCCTAATTTGCATAATTGTCCATATGCATGTAATTGTAATGGCTGCTGTAGGAGAGAGGAATAACGTCGTGGGAGAGACAAAAACTGAGTAAAAAAAACACCCTGAATATGTTTAGAACTACAAATGAACCTTCTTTCAGTGATTTATATTAGACAAAGAAAATTTTACATTTACATCCCTCCCTGACTGTAAACCAGGTCGGGATCAGAGTGATAGATCAGCCAGCGGCGGTTCTGCGCATGCGCGATTCACTTGCAGTCTGGACGTGGAGGGGTTAACGTCTCCTGCTCTGACTGCTGCTGGGAGGGAGGACTGGGCCGTCTGTGAGTGATTTGGGGTGAGAGAGGAGCCCACGGTAGCATCCGTTGCTCGTTGAGAAGACTAAGAATGATACGTGCTCTCACAACAGAGTCTCCAGAAGTCTTCAATAACATCAGAAAAAGTCGCTAGATTTGTCGCTAGTCGCTAAGTTGGCAACACTGGTTATTGGTTCGACCTGTGCTTTGCTTGCTATGAAAAGTAAAAGTGTCTGTCATAAAATGCCAGATATGTATCCACAGAATATTACAACAGGGTTGTTTTCACGCTATGTTCATATTATGCACGTATTTTCAAGGTGTCACAGTTCTTCGGACAGAAAAAGCCACTACATTAAGCATTAAAGATTCAATACTAGCAGCCACAAAGAAGTATTTATGTCCCTATCCTTGTGCGACAAACCAAATATCCTTGAATTGTAACAGGTAAAGGTTTTTCCGAACATCTCCGCCTCCATGCACAAGGTGAATATAACCTCACATAAGGAATGCATGCAGTCATTATGAGGTCTTGTTCTTAATTCTTCGACAAACACCCCGTGCTTGCGCTTCAGTGACTGAGCGCTCTGTAGCTGCAATCGTGGCCACAGAAATAAGCTGTTGACAAAACAGTGGATCACACCCAAGAGGGCCTGGCGTGGCCTGCATGTCGAAACACCGCAAACCGCATAGTTGGCCTTTGCTACAACTTGCTCACAGTTGGATCCAGCTGGAGGCAGGAATTGTCATCTCGCTGAGAAGTGCAATGAGAAAAACAAGAGGAACAACTCGAGGCACTTTAGAAGGCTACTGTAGTAGGCTACCCAAAACAAAAGGAAATGCACTCTGAATTGATCTCATCAGAATCACCACATTGAACAAACCCACGTATTTTCCTTGCAAATGCACTTTACCCAACTGTCAGTATGGAACAATGCAGATTTCATGGAATTTATGGTGAAGCAAATGTATACGGCTCTCCACAGTTGGGTTGTTAATGGAGAACACTCCACTTTCTTGACTCTGTGGTCATCCAGCCAGTCAAGCATGTCACATCAACCATCAACCGTTGTCCTACAGCTCTGAAACAAGAGTAGATTGGAGTTTTTCAAACAGGCGAGCTGCTCTGAGGGCAGAAATAATCTCAGTGGTTGAGTTAGATGTTAATATGCAGAGTCATTGCTTTGCTTTTTTTCCGGCTTGGGAGCTTTAAAGCCGACTGTAAAAGTAGCAGAGCAAGACGCTATGATCATAAATCTCTCCTTTTTTTCTGCAAACTGAAATTCCGCTGACGATCAAAAGTTATCAATTACCCAAAATGGCCTTCGATATATTCACATTTTTCATACCGTTAGTTTGCCAGTCTACAAAGCTGTGTTACTGTGCCTGCTCCCATTGAAGTTTAAGTGAACCAATTCCATTATTTCTGCCGTCGGAGCAGCTCTGCCTCCGAGAAATGATTGTATAACTATAACTGGAATCTATAAAAGCTGGGGAAAGCTTCTCCTCTCCACGGAGCCAGGTTTGGGAGCTTCCCTTAAATAAAAAGCGAAGCAACAGCAGCCCATACCATTACTGAATGGAAAAGTAATGTGTGTGTGTATTTTAGGAGCAGAATAAGGGGCCCCCCGTATTAAGACGTGCAAAGTGTAGACAGAAGAAGCTGTCAAAACAGCCTTTAAGAACATGTCAGGCGGGTTGAAAGTGCTTTTCCATCTTAGCAGTAATAGCAAAGATAATGTCGGCCCTTTCTGCATGAAATACATTTAATTCAACAGCTTGTCACCTTGCTCAAATTTTCCAAACCTTTTTTAAAGGTTTTATGTAGTCCCTCTCTTTTAACCCTTCTGGTGGCAACTGAATCAAATGTTCATCTTATCATTTTTGAAGGCACCGCCGCTGCGCGCACACATACAAATATGGAGAGGGTGGATTGACAGCACAGGGAGAAGTAGATTTATATTTTCTCAGCTATCCACCGACAGGCATCACTCCTGCAGCAACTTGCCTGGCAAAAGATGGAAAAGCCCAAATGATCCTCTTGAAAGCAGCAGAGGGAAATAATATGAAACGGCTTAAACGAAACAATGACCCCTCTAATGAGCAGCTTCTCTAAAACCATAAACTGCAGGAGGGTTTTGTATAACGAAAGATTACCACTTATTCTGCCATGTTCTACTGTGTCTCAGTTGGCTGCGGTGAAACCAATCCCTCTAACTCCCAAACGTGGCCTATCGGCTGCCAGCCAGGTTGCCAGAATTACATGAAAGGAGCTTAATGCTAACCTTTCTCAAGGCAAACCCATTATCTTCTGGTGACTAATCTGTGATAACAAACAGGAGCATTACACATGAACAGCAGGGGAGTGAGAGGGTGAGCAGGAGTGATAAGGAAGAGAGATAGGAAGCACAAAATAAGGGCTGTGACTGAGACACTGATGCAACATTTCACTGGAGCAACAACAGGTATTCACCATCTATAATAAACATCCAGGAATTTCGGAGGTCGAAGTCTCCTGAAGCTATAAAGAGAAGCCTTACAGGACGATTACACATCCAAGTTATGCATGATCAAGTGCAGTGCATTGCTGCTATTGTCTTGTGTCTAACGGTTCAGGCTAATGATTAGCCTGATTTCCTGGACCAGTAAGTTAAGATAACACAACAGGGTCCCCAACATCACAAGGCTGCGGCTGGGATAGGAAAACACAAGCTAGCAGCTATCAAGAGCTCATGTTTGGTATGTCAGCGTGGTCAAGCTGAGCTGTGTCTGAATGGAGCTACGTTATCTCTGAAAGAAAAAAAATATTTGAAGAACACACATAAAAAGCACGTCCATGGATGCACACACACACACACACACACACACACATATTCCTCATGTGCTTCTTGCTGCTCTGTGTCAAGTCCTGCTAAATCTGTAAATGATTTGACAGCAAAAGGAATTCCTGTTATTCAGCTCCAAGGGCAGTGGATAAACACTGCAAACCAGAAAAGAAAAAAAAATCAACTACTAAAACCACATCAGCGGTGACAACAGAATCTGACCCTGGATGCCCTCACACAGAATACATGAAGCCGGTCACGCAATGGCTTGGCATCACTGTGGCATACTCAGACACTGGCAGTTGCCATGATGGCATGTGGCCTGCTTGCATTGCTGTGTTTAGCGGCTACAGCCAGAAAATATTCAAGCTTCGTCTCTAACTCTCAGGCTCAGCATCCAGAGCAGCTGGTGCTATGCTACAGTCTCAAGTCTTTGCATGCTTGAATGTGTCCTCCTTACCGTGTGCATACCATATGTCCGCACCTGTGTGTACACCTGAGATGCATGCAAGCCAGCAGGGAAGCCCTAAAGTCAACTTAGCTTGACCCTGAAGAGAGACGCTGTGTGGGAATGATAAGAGACTCAGTGTGGTGTCATTGTCCTTGGTGCCGACCACATGAATACGGAAGCTTGCCAGACAGTCATTTAGTCAGTTAGCATGACAGGTTGTACGGAAGTGCTCTCAAATTCTGCTCGACACTGACCCACTTGCAAAGCCGCACGAATGTGGACCAAAGTCTGCAGCATCTAGAGTGCTGCACTTTGTAGGAAATGTAGACCTTTGTGTACATAGTCCCCCCAAAATTGGGCAGATTATAAAACATTCTTTAAAACCAATCATATTTAATGTTTGGTTAACAGTCTAAGACTATCAGACGTCTCCAACCCACAGATTTCAAACGCTTGTTATCTTCTCTGTCATGCTTGCACCGCAGCCAGTATCACTTCTTGCTTTATGTGGGGTCAAGTGGCTGACACTGACAGTCAAGAACACCCCAATATTTGGCCATAAAAATGCCTTGGTTGCGTTTTCTGTACGGCACTGTTTCAAAAAACTATAAGTCAGAACTTTAACCTCATAATCACTGTTTCATGTCATTCCCATAAATGCTTGAGTTGAGCACCAAAATAAACACGTCACCGTCTAGCTACTTATAGATCGTACTCTATATGTTTCTACGCTGCTGAACTGAGGTACTTTCATTTTGAAGTAGAACTTTAAGATCTCTCTTTTTAGACTAGTATTTAACGACTAGTCTGCTCCACCATTTACTGTCACCACTATACTACTAACATGCTGTTACCAGCCTCCATGGGAAATTACAGGCTATTTTGTACTGTGTAATCTGTTTTCTGCAAACACTACTGCATGTTCTATTATTGCTGCAGATTCCTGACATTGCACAAAGCACCTCAAGTGTTTTCCCAAATGTACATGCTAGTTTTAAAGGGGACCTATAATGCTCTTTTTTTAAGGTTCATACATGCATTTGAAGTTTCTACTAGACCATGTTTATACACTATAATGGTCAAAAAACACTTTATTTTTCTCATACTGTTCGCACTGGAACATCTGTAGTCACCCTCTGTCTGAAACACTCTGTTTTAGCAACTGTCTCTTTAAGCCCCCCTCCTAAGCCAAGTCTGCTCTGATTGGTCAGCATCTCTGCCCCATCACTGCAGCCAGGAAATGACTTTAACAGAGAATAGTGACACTTTTTACAGTGAAAAATCACCGAAAAAAGCTTCTAAACTAAAATCTTCACAACCCGTCATGTTCCAGCAGGAATATGATCCAAAATCGGGAACCAAGATTACCTGTTTCCCTGATGTTAGCCTATAGCTACATGTACATTATCAGTGTACTTATAGCCGGCAATGACTGTAACAGAGAATATGTGGCACGAAAAGCTTCTGAATACAACCAGACATGTTCCAGCACAAATATGATTGGCACTCACGCAGAAATTTACAACAATGGCAACTAAGTTTGCATGTTTCCCTGATGTTAGCATGAAGCTTCGCTTAGCAGAGTAGGCTATGTTGTAGAGGTAACGATCCATCTATCTGGATCGATATATCGATTAAATAGTCAACGATCCAATATCATCAATGCAAAGTGCAAACATTCCATATCTTCTGTGTCACTGTCAAACAGCAGCAGGCAGATGGCAAACAGCTGAGAGAAAGACGATAACGATAGCGTTTATTTACTCTGGAATAAATCAGCAGCGTGGAAATAATTTGGTTTTCGGAGAAAATACAGGTCGACAACAGACAGAGCATGTGCTGTATGTTGACAATGCCGTTACGAGATAAAACGTGACGTAACGTACCTGCCTGGACGAGCAACTCACTCCGCTAACTTCTCACCATGGTAACATTAGCTGCTCTGTTTCACTGTTCAATGTTGGGCTGAAAAAACATGCATGCAGGCTGAAATTCAAACGTGCTGTTCTGTCGGGATATGCAAATATTTAAACCAACAGTGAGTGAGAAAAATATTAACGCTACAGGTAATTTGTTAAAGGAGCTATATGTAAGAAATCTAAAGCAAATAGTCATAAAATCCTCCTAATATGTCACAGAGACTAAGGAATAATGTTCATATAACATACTGATCTCACTGACAACAATAGTACAGCCAGAATATTCACATTTACAAAACATTTTTGCAGTCTGCAAATCATGTTTATGTTTTGAATTTGTGTTTTGGCCTGTTGCGCCACCCACCACCATCTACCAGTCACGCAGTCAGTAGAGTCTCAGCATCAGTTACAGTTACGACTGAGCTACAGCAGCACGGCCAGCAGCATTAGCAGTGTCCCGGTACATAGCATTAGCAGCCGGCTCCTCATGAGATGTATCCCGGCAGCAGCGTTAGCAGCAGAGAAGCCGGATTTGCTCGAACGGTCCGCTGGAAAACCGAAGATCACGGACGTGGCGACACGGCCCTGTCACAGCAGCCGCCTGTGGGCAAACAAATCAGTCTCCAGCGTGCCGCTGTGCAGCAACCTCGAATCTGTAGGGGAGGCGGACACGACTCGCGGCAGTATTTTGAATTTGAGTGCAGTAACTGTTTTGGCCACATTCTTACATACAGCGCCTTAAGTTATGAGTAGAGGAAAAAAGTCTGCTAGCCGCTAGCTAATAATGAGTGACTAGTAAAAACATTAGTTTTGTCTATGAACTCTGACAGTTATTACTGAGCTGAATGTTATACTTTTGTTAAATGATGTTGTTATTAATCCATGTTTTATGGCTGTTGGGAGAAGTTTTCCTTCGGGGCTTTAAGCTTGACAGACCTGAAGTTTTAGGAAATGGATGATGGTTTGGGTTAAAATGAAAAGATTTCTTCCAGAAAGGTCTCTCTGACAGAAAGCCCTGAAGGTTAACTTATCCCATGTGCTGTTTTATGTGTGTCAGTTTAAAGTAAACTTTACTGCACGTAAGCAGTTACTATTATTTACATTATTTATGTGCTGTTTTTATCTTTTATGGCCAAAAGCGTGAAAGAAAAGGGTGGCAGCTTCCTCTGTAATGGGTAATGGGCAGATAATATCGTCTCGTATCGATCGCAGGCCCCTGAATCGCACTGAATTGAAATCGTATCATGGCAGACGTTGTAATATCGGCAAATATTATATCGTTTTCCAAAGAATCGATATTGTATCGTGATGAAACTGGTGATTTACACCCCTGCTATGTTACAGAAACTTTCGCAGTAGTGTGTCTGGAGCAGAATCTGCCACACTGTGATGTCATACTGTAGCCAGAGTAGAAAAACATCATTAATAGAAACTTTGGTCACGTTTAATAGGAGCATCTTATTTACCAAGTAAGACACAAAATACGGAAAAGCATTTTCAGTCCCCTTTAAAAGTAAGACACTCCTGAAGATGGAGTAACCCACCATCTTATATCTGAGTAGACACATGGTGACGGGGTGCATTGCAGGCCAGGGGTACTAAACATCTCTTCTGGCTGCTTGAGCAAACTTGCGAGCTCGTGATTTTGGAGCAGCGGGTGTGTGATGTTTCAGTCAAAGACTGGTAGGCAACAATTCCCCTGGAAGGAGTTTGCACAAAACAAGGACACTGCTCAGTCTGCTGGAAGAAGGAGAAGAAAGGAGGAAAGAAAAGAGAGATGAGGACACAAGAAGAGCGGAAAAGCGAAGCATAGGAAAGTGAAGGAGAGCCAGAGGAGAATACAACAAGAGGAAGAGAGGTTACTGAGTCCACATTTCTCCTCCTCTTTCCCTGCTTCCTTCCCTGCTGTGGTGGAGATGAACTCTAAAAAATCACTGCTGCTTGACCACAGATGAACCAACCGACTCTTACTCCGTTACCATCAATCCCATTGCATCCCATCATCCTACAGGGCCTATACAGCTCAGCCTTGTACTGTCCACTCACATGATAATCCCCTAATTACCTTCCACCACTGTAATATTCCTGCTCACATACAGCAGCTCCTCTCCATTACATAAGCAGTGAGCCGCTGAGTGTTGTGAGCTAATGAGCACTGACAACCCTTCCAGCACCACTTCCCACTTTCTCTTTGCGGTGTGTTTCAGCGCAGCTCCACTAGCTGTTAGGCCCTTACCTGAGAATAGATGAGGATTAAAAATAATAGTTGAACTTTTAGTAAAGGCCGATGATTCCCAGAGCAGACGAGTGGTGCTCCAAAGCAGTGCATGTGGAGGCAGATTCAAATGTTTTTAGATAAAACTCTCTACAAGACAGCATCCGTCTTTGAAAAAGAGTAAACAGAAAAACATATCTCCAACATATGTCTCGGAGGATGTCCTGTCTTTCACTTTTCCTTTCAAATCAACATCAGTCTGGTGCTTCACACATCGTGTCTCAAACAGATGCTAACTGGTTTAGCTTTGCCCTGCAGCAGAAAAGTGTCCAGAGTTCTCAGAAACTGCTACAGGGGAGCAGCTTTTCCCTTACTGTATTTGTTTCAGATCAGCTCGAGCTAAAAGTTACTCAACGGCTCATTAACTTTGAACTGACAAGCAGCCGGAGAGGCTTGAAAGCCTTAGGACAGGGGTCAGCAATAAGCAGCCTGCTAAGTGTGAAGTCAATGTGTTAACGTTGTCAGTCAAAGAGGCCGTACAGGAAATTTACTGCGATGTTTTCGGTCCATACCCCTCAGCCAGTATATCTGTTCTGTCGCTGTGTATGATGCTGCCATCGGCTTCTTTTAAGTGCAATGAATCTGTTACTTTATCCAGGACAGAAACATAAAAAGTAACTGCTCCATTTCTACGTTTTAAGCACCTTTTCCACTGGACAAAAAAACACTAACACCTTCTAACATCTGGCTTGTTGTTTTTAGTGGTAAAGGTAACAAAAGGCATTCCTTCTTAGGACAAATAACTCTGAGGTAGTCGGCTCCAACTGGCAGTGAATGGCTGATTTTTACCCCTTTCCCGACACAAAATTCTGTCCATCACCATCCAATCTTTACTCCAACATTGATCCAAATTCGTCAGCACCAAATTAGAACTATAAGTCACAATATTTTCACTGGCCCCATACTGCTTACTACTGTTTACGACCCCTGTTTTCCGCCACGTTCATCACCTCAAATGTGAAACCGAAGTGAAAAAAACAGAAAGGCAGACTCGTCTACTGCAGAGCCGTACACATGGCTCTGGTCTTCACGGTAAATTCACTTGCACTTGTATTAGTACCCTTCTAGTCTTCCAATCACTTAGAGCACCTTTACATTACAGAGTCACATTCACCTATTCACACACAAACAACCGGTGGCTGATGCTACCATTCAAGGTCCCACCTGCTACTCAGTTTATTCACACACACTCAATTTGAGGTTGAATTAGGCCTGTCACGATAACAAATTTTGCTGGGCAACTAATTGCATCAGAAATTATTGCGATAAGCAATAATATTGCGTAATATTGTGCTTTTAAGACCATTTTTACTATTGTTGTAATTTTGCTGTTGATGATAAAGGCATATTGATGCAAGTACACCCTTTAAAAGAGAAATAAACATTTATTTGACAAGAATATTTAGGAATGCAAAAAAGAAAATTTAAATATCCAAAATAACACGTAAAAATATTGAAATAAATAAATAAATACAAAAAAATAGACTGTCAGTCTCTCACTCTCAGGTGTGCAGCTAAGTTGGTCGTATTCGCTCTTTTTGTTGAGATGGTTTTAGAACAAACCCGGCTCGTCCAAATAACTGGGCTCCCCTCTGTCATTTGCTTTAAATCCAGAACACTCCCACACAGGGGCATGGTATTTGGTTTAGGAACAAGTTCCCTGTCTTTCTCTTACGCTCAACTCTCTGTTTTCTCCACCTCCTCCGATCCCCCTCATGAAGATCGCACTGTGCGTGTGTGTGTGTGTGTGTGTGTGTGTGTGTGTGTGTGTGTGTGTGTGAGAGTGTAGCCCATAGCCAAAGACACTCCATGACAAGAGCTTTCCCTCCGTTCATTATGCTAATGAACCAACTCACCTGGCTGCCAGATGATGCACGGCAGTGAGCGCTCTTGTCGTCCAGTCTCTTTGGTGGAGATAGACGGTAAAACAAACACGCATGAATATAGCAATTAATCGCAGCCGGAAAAGTAACCGTCTCCCTTTTAATTTACCGTGCAATTAACCGACTTATCGCATATCGCGACAGGCCTAGGTTCAATATCTTGCTTGAGGGTGCTTTGACATGTGGACTGGAGGATCCGGGTATCGGACAGCCACCCTGACACTGGGAACTGAGTTTTAGCAGGTTCTCCACTTTAAACAAACAAAAAAAAAACCTGCATAAATACCCTAGGTCTGGTGTATTATTGTTTTGCAACTTGAACTCCAAGTGGATATTTTGTACTTCAGACTATAGCTTCCAACCTTGTTTAATATCCCAATAAAAATATTGCATGCAATAAATGAACAGATATTAAAATAGGACCTAGTTTAAAAAAATACAAAAAAAAAAAAGTGTTACTTTTTACTTTTTTTTTTTTCTTTTTTTTTTTAAAGTAATTATTTCCAACATTCTTTTGGTGTTTGTTTTGTACACAGAGGTTGGAAGTCGGCAGTGGGAATGGTGTCACCTCCGAGTTGACAACAGTTTTTGCATTCTAGTTGACGACGGTGGACAAGTCGGAAAAAAACATGGATACCCGCAAGAAAGCCTTTGTTGCCCTTGCACTTTCGGAGTATAGACAGCTTCAGAACCACCATGCACTCCAACTGATGAATGCCGCAGATGAGGATAAAAGATGGAGAAGGTAGCAATAAACAAATAAGATAAAATTGCTATAAACAGTACTTTAGCAGAGTGTTTACTCACTATGTATGTGACCGGCAGCGATCTTGAATTCGTAAGTCGGGGTTGATGCGGCTGCTCTGAGTTTCCGAGTTGAAAATCCGATCTTAGGGCGCATTCGAGTTTAAACTTCCGACTGGGAACTGGGAATTTCTGACTTCCGAGTACAAAACGAACACACCATTTTATTTATCAAATTAAACATTCAACTGAACACGAAAGCCACAAAAAAAATGGCAGTTAGACGTTAAAGTGCACTTTTCTGATCACAATTTGTTTGTCGAGCATGTTGATATCCCTGTGACGATTAAAAAAATAAAAAGATAAATTGTGCAGCCCTGTTCATGACACTAATTAACACACATGGTCTTAAAATGAAAACAAAACTATAATAAACAGCTGTTCAGCAGTGACCGTCAGACTCCAACCCAGATATAAGACCATGTGTGGACTAGCCTGGTGGAAGTTCAAGTTGACTTTAAAGTGATCTTGAAAAAGAGACCCCTTTTAAAGACTACTGTTTCAAAGGGGGCAGCTTGACATTTTGGGGAATACTGTCTTTTCCAGGGTTAGATAAAAAGGTTGACACTACTTCCATGTAGGTACGCTAAATATGAAGCTACAGCCAGTAGCCATTTAGACTGGAAACAGGGAAACAGCTAGCCTGGCTCCAAGCCCCTCTCTAAAGCTCACTAATTAAGCCCTTTTATTATGTTTGTTTATCCATACAAAAAGTTAAAGAGTACAAACAGCCATTTGTGCGAGCACTTCCCCTGCTTCCAGTCTATATGCTAAATCAAAGGATTCCAAATGTCAAATATCTTTTACTGATCTCCTTTGAGGCCAGGTTGCTGCTACGTTTTTACCGGTTCTGGATTTTGATGATTTGTTGTGCATGAATGCATCTGCACATATTAGATACTGCATATCATAGTGCACTGAGATTTGTTACGAATTATAAAGCCCTTACTCATCACCGAACGCTTTATTCCAGGGGACTCACCTAGTTAAATATGAGTTAAATAAAAACATAAAAAATATTCCCACAGAGGACACAGTCATTGTTAAGTCAACCACTACCCTTTCAACATTTTGTGATTGGTGTCACATGCATCTTTGTGTGCTATAAAGACAAATACATCACAGACTTCAGACGTGCTGGAACCACAGGACACATGCACATCATGTGCTGCTGTTATACTCTGCAATGAAAGAAGGGCCGAAATGAAGATAGGGACTTTTCGCTTAATCATGTTGTCCCCTCAGGATATTCTGCATGTGTGTATTTCAACAACTCAACTCTGCTGTGACATGCCTGCGAGCCTGACTTAGTGGAGTTTGGGGAGGAAAAAGGCCAATTATGTGCTTTAAGACCTACATTTAGGTTGGGTAACTGTGGGAAAGTAAGAGACAAATAAGATCTAGAGATGCAGCTCTTCAAAGCGTTGCAACCGCAAATTATGGAACTAGTGACGAGCATTCTGTAGTTGTATGTCTCTGACTGATGGTGTACCAGATGTGACGGAGGATGAGTAAAGATATGAACTTCCACTCACATCCACGTGGTGTTTTGGACGCCAACAGGAAAACCCACTAACTAACGTCTTCGCATTGCTCTTGCCTACATGACTGCAGATGTGGTAAACACTCACTTGTTACTCGACTGGCCGAGTGCTAAAAACAACAGCCCTGGGAGCAGAGAGGCAGGATGGGAGGCTTGAGAATCTATTTAGCATTAATCCTTCATGACTGTGCATACTGTAGACCAGATTGACTCTGAAGTTGATGGTGCTCGAGTGGCTGATTGATGCGTACTTCCTGGTCCCACTCAGACTGTGACAAAGACCTCGAGAGTCCCCAGAGGAGATCAGGTACACCGGCACAGCTTGTGCCATTGTCTGACTGGGCTCAGCTAATTCAGCACAGCTAATTCTGAAAGGAGAATAAGTCTAATTTCACAGATCACTGATATTACAGGCAACCAAGAGGCTCCGAGATTAAAAGCATCGCTGAATTAACACAGCAATGCGTGTGACAGATATCTTTGCAACCCAAGATGGTTCATGCATAATGAAGAGGTAGATAAAGTCATTAGAGTCAGGCAGAATGGAGGTGGAGGCGACATCAGCTTTAAGTATAGAGGAGGAAGGTAGAAAGGAGGTGGACGTGAAGTTGCTGCTCAAGAGTTTTCAGCTCAAGCAGGAAGTGCAGGGAGCTCCTCACATATCCTATCAGTTTGTCTCTGGATAAAGCTGAAGCAGAATTTTACATGAAGCAGGCAACACATTGTTTAACTAGCCCCTGAAACTCCGTCACCTCTTAGTCTTGTCATCTAGTGGGCCAGATTGGACGCTTCGGCTGGCCGGTTCTGGCCTGCGGGCCATATGTTTGACACCCCTGTACTAAGCTGTTTACATGGCCAATGAAAATAAATATTTCACTAATATTCCTGTTTACATGCAGCGTGCATTCTGATCAACATCAGTTTTCTACCTGTGGCAGACCTGTTCAACTGTGCAAACACAGCCTCCCTCTTTCATTCCTTCAAGCACCTTGAAAAGGTCAGCGTTGCACTGTTTGCACTAAAAACCTGTTGTTATCCAAGTCTTTTGTAATGTTTATGAGCCTTTTCACACCTCTAAGTCCAAACCAAGGGTCAAACCAAGGTTAGCATGTTTGTTACATTGCAGACATTTGATCCGGGGAGCTGTACATGACATACCTGTGTACTGTCGTCATCACCTATGCGAGCTGCGCCTCCCCATGCCTAACACTGATTGGTCTGTAGACAGGCTCTCCCAACCTCTCATATCCCCTCTCTGTCATCCCCTTGGAAAATAATTTTTTAAAAGTATTTGAGTGTTTTCAACTCTTTATGGAGTCGTCTCCTCCTCTTCCCATGTGCTGCTGTGGCTCATTTTGCTATGTTGCATTGTTCATGGACAAACTGGAACCTACATTGCTCGGTTACTACCACCTGACAACTTCACAGCGAATTTCACCTCTGCTCTGATCGCCAACATCCATCATCAGTCTCTCTGTCGCTAAACCACTAGGCAATAGCCTGCAAAAACTTCCTGTAGTTGATCGAAAAGATCCAAAAATATGTTTTCATACCAGAAACCAAACCATGGTGCAGTTTGATCCACACCAAGATCACCTCTTTTCATCGGACCAAGGCGTGGCTGTTTGGTCTGGATCGGGGTCCAACGAGGTTTCACACCTGTAATTTAAAAACGTAAAAGTCCAAAAGTCTGGCCCAAATGAGGTAGGTATGAAAGGGCCCTAAAAGTCGATGTGTTTCTCCTTCTGACCAGAACTGTGGACTTTTCTTTTGGGCATGCATCTCTACCCAAGCCTCGCAAACTGTTGGCTCAATGGTTTCTTGGGAACACAAACCAGACTAGAACTGAAGGGAAACAACGTACCTTTTTCCTCCTTTGTCCTGACCTTATAAATCAATCTACAGGTATAAAACTCGACCTGAGAGAGCACATTGGGCTGCACTCTACAAGGCCTTTGGATCTTCTGTGCGTGCTAACAATCGATTGATATTTATTTCAATCATGTAAAACAGACAATAAAAAGATAATAACAAAATAACAATAACTGAAATGGACGATAACCTATACGACAAACTCAATTAATAGAGACTTAAAAACAATAAATCTTACACATAGAGAAGGAGTACACTCAACCTATTCTCATGCTGCCCACATCTCACACAAATATGATCCAGCAGTACCTTCACTTCTGTGTGCCACTTTTTGTAACGCCTCAGTTGCAGAGTGTACCTTTGCAATCTGAGGCTTCTGAGTTGTGGCAGATGCCTCTTTCACTTTCCTTTGTTTCCCGTCTTCATGCTAAAGCTGGAACACCTGAGCTGACTGCTGTCTCGCATGAATTACGTGTGATTTAAGAACTTCTTCATGGCAAAGGTGAAACATTCTGTTGTCTGCATGAATACATAGTGCATGCCACAGCATCTGCTTGTGCATAAAAGACTACTTTTGCACATTTACACGAAGGGTTAAAGTGATTCAGTGTTGCTGTCAGCTGCAGGAATATTATACAACTCGAGTGTGATTACATCTTCCTGTAGTCCAAAGGTCCTGGCTGGCCTGTGATATGTTGACCCAGAGCCAAGTGTTCTCCAGAGGGGAAGCCTTCACGTCTACATTTACAGTGCCACTGCACGGATCAATGAGCCAGTCGCCTCCGTTCTGCTGAACCATGGAAAACCATCAAGCACTGGTAAACAGAGGAGTGAATGTGTGTGGGTGCATGCATGTGTGTGATTAGTAAGGAGGAAGTGCTCTTCAGGAATGAGTGTTAGTGTTGACCTCCTCCGTCACTGTTTGCCTTCAGTGGTAAAATCTACTACAGAGGTGCAACACTGGAGATTCATCTTCTCCAGGAAGTTAAAAGGTATTTCATCTGTCACTATGGAGCTGAGCGTACAGGTGTGAAGTGTCTCTGAGAGTGTACTGAAGGAAAAACATTTATTGAGCTCAATCAAACCCACATCTGCCATCACAACACTCTCACTCTGGATCTTTCTGAAACCTGCGACACAAAGTCTTTCTCTCTCCGTCTGTCTTCCCTCAGCTAAAACACATGAAAAGAAATAACTTGGCCAAACCGGCGTGGTTTCACCTTCGTATTCCAAGGCCTTGAGAAGAAGCTGCAGCATTAACGTGACTCCACTGGTAATTACCGCCCACTGGCAGAGAGGAGAGAGTGCTGTCACTAACCATGGAAACAGTACCAAACTTTAATTCATTCATTAGTCATTTAATGGCTTTTAAAAGCGCAGCCACTAGAAACCCACAAAGGGGGAAGGCAATCAGTGTCCTAGTCAGGCCTCATTCAAATTTGGCACGGGGGTTTCACACAGTCATGCGTTCCGTCATTTGATAGATGAAACTTGGATGAACTTAAAAACTTTTGTCGTCAGCGTGTAATTGCAAAGAGCAATGAGTGCAAGGCAGGGTTTCTTCTCTCAGTCCATTGGCCTATTACTGCTTTTTGATAAAACTGATCAACTTGGTCATGATGCAGAAACATGAGTGCACTCACAGAGATTAAAAATGTCCAACAATGAATCTACACAACCGTATATGTAATATATGTAACTCAGGAATAACTACAGCCCTACTGGGACTTATAATGTGTATGTAGTAGCCAGTTTACTCTTTTTTTCTGCTTAAAAACACAGTATCGACACGCTTAAACACAAGTTAATATGTTCATATTTCAACATTGGTGGGGACACAAGTGGAATGAGGGGTTTGGGGGTCCTCTGCCAGAGATTTTTGCGCATAAAACACTTAATTTTCTGCATTTTGGTGAACTTTTATGCACCATTTTTGCCCTTTCTGCATCAATATAAGGAGTGAATAACTTAAATATTAACATTAATGTCTTCTGAAACTTTAATGGTTTCACTGGGGGGGCAAATGCAGGAATAACTACTATCCCTACTGACACTTACAATGTGTATGTAGTAGCCAGATTAGTATGTTTTAACTGTTTTAAAATGCAGTCCTGACACATTTAAACCAGGTTTTTTTGTTCATATTTCCAAGGGTGTAGGCTGTGTTCCAACATTAGTGGGGACACGAATGAAATGAGGGGTTTGGAGGTCCCGTACCAGAGATTTTTGAGCATAAAACATTTAATTTTCTGCATTTTGGAGAATTTTAATGCACCATTTTTGCCTTTTCTGCATCAATTTATGAAAAATTAAAGTCCTCTGCTACCTTAATGGTTTTACTGGATGGCCAAATGCAGAAATAACTACTCACCCTACTGAGACTTATAATGTGTATGTAGTAGCCAGATTACTATGATTTTACTGTTTTAAAATGCAGTATTGACACACTTAAACATGGGTAATTTTGTTCCTATTTCCAAGGGTGTAGGTTGTGTTTCAACACAGTTTAAATAAGAGATTTTTGAGCATAACATGCTTTTTTATGCACCATTTTTGCCTTTTCTGCATCAATTTATGGAGTGAATGACTTAAATTTTAACTTTAATGTCTTCTGAAACTTTCATGGTTTTACTTGGGAGCAAATGCAGGATTAACTAGCCCTACTGGGACTTATAATGCGTATGTAGTAGCCAGTATTCACACACTTAAACACAGGTTATTCTGTTCCTATTTCCAAGGGTGTAGGTTATGTTTCAACATCAGTTGGACACAAATTAAATTAGGTCTTTGGGAGTCATCTGCCAAAGATTTTTGAGCATAAAACACTTAATTTTCGGCATTTTGGTAAAATTTCATGCACCATTTTTGCTTTTTTTGCATCAATTTATAGTTTAATTGTCTTAAACTATGTCAAATTTTAAGTCCTCTGCTTCTGCTATGGTTTCATTGGACGGGGTGCAAATGCACAAGTTGTAAATATACACTTATGCTTATTTTATCCTCACTGCTCACACACTCACTGGATGACCTCAGTGCACTCTTGCACACTTTCCTGCCAGTACAACCACTTTTGAATTTTGAGTCTTTCCTTTCCTTCTCATGGACACGCTCACAGACACACAGGGGAGCAGTCACAGATCCCATCTGCTTCATAACTCTTTAGATTCCTTGTGTAGAAAACAGTGACCTACCCTAGTGAAAGTAATCACTCCTGAGCATCACCTTTGAGATAACAATGAAAAGCTTCCCACTCCCCCACCAGGGGCCCCTGGGGGTCCCCACTGGCTCCGATTTTAGGGGCAGCCACTGGCTCTCCTCTGCCCACTCTCTCCCTCTTCCTCAGCCCGTGAAAAAGCGCCATGTTGAGGCTCCCAGTGTGGATGCAGCGTGCTGCTGCTCCGCTGGGGGAAACGCTACAAAGGCACCCGGGAGCAGGGCTGTGTGCGGCTCTTACCTTTGCGATCGCCTTCTTATACCTCATGGCCGCTTGTTCGATAAGACTGAGCACTTTTATATTCCCATCTCCACACGGAACGACCACCCGGGTCCTCCCGAAACACACCGTCACTTTCATTTCACCTCCGCTGCGTTAATTCCAATGAGGAAAAAGACGCGTCAAAGCGACAATAACCATCCCCGGAGCGCGACGGTTACAAAACTAGATCCCCAGTTGTTGTTGAAGAAGTCGAAGTGAAGTTGTCTTCGTGTCCTGCGTCCTCGGAGGAGAAAGGAGAAGCCCAGCATTGGATCCAGCGGCGGGGCTGGGTGGCGTCCTCCCTGTGTGCCGTGTTGACTCACTTACAGAAACTTCCCAACAAAAAGCCTGAGCAGCGAGAGAGAGGGAGAGAGCGCACAACTGGACTGACAGTGCGAGTGCGCCCACATGTCAGAGCAGGCACTAAGAATGTTTCCAGCACCGACCAATGCAATGCAGGTTGCTGCTGTGGGCGAACCCATCCGAAGACACTTTACATGTCTTTGCTTTCTTATCACAGAAAGTTGCGTAACACTTGTTTTGTCAGTGCAGAGTCGTGGTCGACACCAGAAAGGTGTCATGGAAACCTTATGAAACAAAGACCTTTATTAACTTCATCTTGGCACCATGATTAATGTCAGTATGACTGCATTAATACAATATAAACCACATGTCTGCAGTGGGTTTAATCTAATTCCAGGACTTCCAGGAGTCCTTAAAATCATGGAACCAGGGCTGCATTAACCTGCAACAGGGTGCCCTCCACATGTGACCCCAACCCATTTTGCTCAGAGTGTGAACAACCAACCTGTATGTTCCCACACTGGAATACTCCTCTTCCTCTTCCTGTTAGCTGTCTGACAGTTAGTGCGTGATCATTTGTTTAAGCACAAATTCAAGCATTTGCACACAGACAACCTGGCACCATTTAGGGCATCTGAGCCTCTGGGGCCGGCTTTGCCCAGTTAATCCAGCCTCACCTGGGCAGGTGGTTTGAATGATGCGTCAAATCGAATTCACAGATGTTTAAGGGTGCTTTCAGACCTAGAGTTGTCTCCTTTGGTCTGAATCAGGGACTAATTTTGGGCCGAGAGTTGCATAATTGCCTGGAGCTGGTTAATGGTCTCCAGATCAAATGCCTTGTGTGAGAAAGCTGCTCTTGATTGGTCAGAATTTCCATGTGGGAAAAATCCAGGAAGTAAAGCAAACGAAGAAGAGTACACTTGCAAGATAAATGTGACACTTTCTAATGTCACAATGGAGGGACAACTACGCAGGTTGATGTTAGCGCTGCTCATCGTGGACTATATTGCTGTCATTGTTCATTTTAGTCAAAGCATACAGTTTGAAAACGAGGCGCGGCTCCAACTAGAAAACAATGTTTTGATGCATTGGATGTGCTGAATGTGCATATTAAGGCAGTACAGGAGGAGGTGCACATTAATAATCCTCCAGGACTGTAACATGCTCATGTTTAACCCAAACAATGTGTCATGTGACTGCAGTTGCTTCACATCCAGGTCGGAACACCTTCTCACCACAAAGGAACCGCACCAGAGTTCAATTGTAACCGGACTGAGACCACCTCTTCAAGAAGGTCTCAGTCTTGCTGTGTTCACACCTGCGCAAATGAATCGAATTTAGGAGGGAAACAAACATGAGTTCGATTGAAGCGAACCAAACAGGGCAAGTGTGAAAGCACAACATTTTAGATATTACACGAGATGATGAATACAAATGGAGATCTGTGAGTTTGGGAGTTGTGATTAAGTAAGTCTGGGAAACCCTGAAGGTGCTGCCTATTGCAACAAGTCTTCAGAACAACATACAGAAATGTTGAATTTCAATTTGAGCAGACGAGACAAGCTGGATGAGCTCCATAAGTCATACATCGGTTATCTTCTCAGATGGAGCTGCTGAGCCGAGAGCGGCTCTTCGCGCTGATAGCAAAGCCTTTATTAATGTTATCTATGTATATGACTGAATTATTGAACTGCAGTGCAAAACCAGAGCTGGGCCTAAGGCTGGATCTACAATATGACCCAATTCACTAATAAAAGCTGCAACCTTTCTGTGGAGCTTCACTTCCTGCCTGCAGCTCTTACTCTTTATTATCTAATGTGGTCCAAGTGAGTGAACATGAACACGAGTGCAAGACGGGGCAACCCCTTTACCAAACTATACAGTCACTGCTTAAATATTTTTCCCCCCAATGCCCTCAGTTGTGTTTGTCTCTTGCTCTTGAGCACACAAGTACACCCTAAAAGACGCTGACTGAACTTTACTATCATATTCTTCAGACACCATTCATTCAGGGCAGGACTGCTGGGTACCTGGGTTCAATGCGAGGTATAATGTCATCTTTCCAGGGGTCATGACCTTGTGGTGCCATGGTAGCACATTTGACTCCAGATCAAAAGGCTGCGTGTTCAAATTAGGGTCAAGCTGTCGGCACATACCAGTGTTTGACTTATACTGAAATTAAATCAGTCTTAAGAGGAACTGGACCTGTTCTGAACTTGTTATACTGTATGAGGGACTCCACTCTGACAGCTGCAGCTCTCTTTTCTACAAAGAATACTCCCCCTAGTGGCAGAAGAAGAGAAGCACTCCCTCAAAGAGCAAACGAAGGAAGGTTTAATGACTTTGAGGCTTCACAGATAATTCTTTATCTTTGCATTTCTGGTGTAACATCTCAGTCTCACTTATATCCACGACCTGTCTGTGAACGAAATATGTGTATTTATTGAAAACTAACACTCACGCCTCCCTCTTTTTTTGTAGTTCCTTTGAATCTCTTTGTGCTCAGTTCGAGTCTTTTCTTGCTCAGTAAATGTAACAGTAATTTAAGTGACATTTGCAGATGAAAGCCAGAGGGGCCCCTGACCCTTTGGGCCCACTGGCCTGTGCCCAGTAGGCCCGTTCAGTAATCCATCCATGCTGTTTACAGCTGATCAAACAGAAAAAAATAGTTAGCATTGTGGCTTAATATATGGAATCCAGTTAAGAGCTTGTTCAAGAGCACATCATCACAATTTTCCTCAGGTAACAATTCACCTATTTACCCCAAACTGCTACAGTAAAATGAGTCCCCAGCGTGGGCTGTAGTTTGTCCACTGCACATCAGGAATGCAGAGAGGAGGAGGAGACAGTGGTGGAAATCAGTGCAGCTTTGCCAGGGCCCGTGACCTGAGAGGGCCAGTGTTCCTGCTGTGAAGAGTCGGCCCTGGGTCTCGATCAGGACGTAGCGGTACTGAAAAGAATCTGCCTAACTACCAAACTGTTGCTTTGACGTTAATGTGGCTTTTGTAATTCAGAGAACTGCATTATAGGGAGGCAGAATAAGAGTCTGTGTTTCTCTGACACTTTTGTTTACACGTGAGGGAGGTAGAGTTAGATCTAAAACCATAGCATGGGAGAAGTATGAGTCTGTTTAAACACTCGAGGGGTGACTGAAATGTTACTGAGGAAGCTACTTCACTGTTATTTTGTAATTATGGGTGAATAGAAGATAAGTAGTTTGATAGAAATTTGGGTGTTAACAGACCTGAAAGATTTCGACATACAGTATGATTTACATCATGCTCCCATTTAGCACCTATGCATATGTACGGAAGCCCCAAGAGGAAAGTGAGGGAAAAAAATTCTACAGGTTAATTTATTTATTAATTTATTTGACAGTATAATCTTTCCTTGGTTGCTTTTTATTTTCATCTGTGAAACACGTGGGGGTAAAAAGTTTTGCTAGGATCTTTTTTTTTTTTAATAATCTGTGAACAAGAGTGAGAAAAGTTTGGACAGGAGAATATTTTTCTTGTCAGGATCATTTTTATTATTGTTTATTGTTGTAATACTTATTTTGGCCACACAAGGCTGAGGAGCACGACTACCCCATGTTCTAATCAGGACTAAGAGCGTTCATGTTCTTCCAGGTGAGTTTTATTAAGACCAAGAAGAGAAAACACACCTCCTTACCTCTTTTGGTGAGTTCTTAAGCTGTAAGTTGGTAACTAAAGCAGCATTGTGACTGCAGTACAGTACTACTACTTCTACTACTAGTCTAATAAAAACAATGGACAAATACACACTATTATAAATGTTTATTAGTTGATCATATTACACAAGCTTCTCAGTATAACATTCAGCAGGAATTAAAACTCACCTAGAAGAAAACATGAATGGCCACTGGTTTGTTAACTCCCGTTTTGAAGCCTTGTGTTCCACTTTCAGCCGTTAATGTTTTCTCTTCTGACACAAGAAGTGACCATATTTTATAAAATTCACCCCTGCACAGTTGTTGTGAACGGGGAAATTAGCTGTAGAGACAAGAAACTTTTTTTGTACCAGGCATCTTTTGGTTTATTTTTGCTGTAAAGTTGGAAATTTTGACATGGGAGTCTATGGGGAGTTACTCACTTCTGGAGTCAGCCTCAGGTGGCCATTTAAGGAACTGCAGTTTTTGGCACGTGTGTTAGCTTCAATTTTCAGCCCCGTAGGTTGCTGCTTGGTTCATGGTGCACTTCAGCCTCTTGTGGCTGAAATGAATATTACAACAAGTCTTCAAAAAATATCCTGACAAAGAAACAGTCACTTGCCAAAACCTTTTTATCTATCACTGTGTAGTTGAAAAATAATTCTGTATAGCAGCAAATATGGATAATAACGAAGTCTAAACCCGAGAAAATCTGTGGTCATCCAACGTATAAACACATTGCAAGAAAATTTTAATTATTTTCAAATTTCAAGATTGTTGAAAAATCCAATAACTTCCTCTCCACATTAACAGACTTGTCCTGTGTGGAGAGAAGAGCAGTGCAGAGAGTAAACAAAGCACTGGTGTGTGTGTGTGTGTGTGTGTGTGTGTGTTATGGCTGTCAGCTGACAGTGAGGTGTTACTTCCACGGCAGACGTGCTCCAGCATGGTCTCCAGAGTGGAGGAGGCGACATCGCTCTGTCATCACAGACTTACCTCACCACTGGAGTATTCAGCACTCACGTACACACTGACTCATTCACTCATAGACGTGTGTAATTTATAGGTCCGTCCTTTTCCTCAACCAACGCCTTCTAATACCACCTCTCTGTGCACGTCTTATTGAAGGTATCTTGAACCTTTTATTTACAGAACACGTTATTAGTGAATATGTGGACTGTACGCTCAGGGGGAGATATGCTTTGCAAGTTTACCTGAACACTCTCGTTAAATCTGTGTGTGTCCTTGGTTGGTTCACCATTGTGTCTTGCATGTTGGCTGCTGATCTAAAACAGAACATTGGTACAATCGGCATAAGAGAGATATCAAGTCACCAGTACAGCCTGAAAATCAATCTTTCTGATCACTTCAACCATCATTAAGGGCTGATTCTTACACATGACGACAGGGGTGATTCAACCCTTTCCAATAAGACTATAACACTGAAATATACATCAAATATTAAAGATCAAGCAGAAGGTCCTAAAAAGAACCATCCATGGTGTTTGGACAGGGCTGTCAAACTAATTTTAGTTCACGGGCCACATACAGTCGGATTTGATCGCAGGAGGATCACTGTTTAACTTGCTCCTAAACCCTGACATCTCTCAGCCTTCACAAGTTCATCACTATCAGGTGTGTTAAGTCATCCAATGGGCTTGATTGGACCCTTTGGTCAGCCTGTTCTGGTCCCCATGTTTGACACCCCTCTGTTAGTGGGTAATAGTTATATGAAAGATAGTGTTGCTAATGGGTGCCACTTTAGTCTTTACGTGCTTATTTGTACATGTGTGCCTGAATTAATACACAAGCCGCTGAGCAAGGACACGTCCAACAGATGTCAACTTAACGTCTTTGTTGAACATTCAAAAGACGTCCACTGAGGAGCCTGAATGAAACGTCTTTTTAATGTTCACTATTTATGTAAACTGGACGTCAATAGTGAGTTCAAAAGTTGTGTTTGCATCAAACGTAATGACAATTTTCGTGTTGCACGAGTTTGAATGCTAGAATTTTTTGTATTGACTGGATTCATACACGCAACTAACTAACTGGACTTCCGCCGGTACGTCCTCGGTGTCATACGTCCCCTGAGGATCTCAATGCTGACTGGCTATCGTGGAGCGAATTGGTTGCTGAAGTTGACATTTTTAAACTCTCGTGAATAAGCATATGACGCAAAATCACACTACTCGTTTCATTTGCGATACTTAATTTGCGTATTTTGTGTTGCATCCATCAACCATCACGCTGCCTGGTGGGAATTTGCGCCTAATTGCATCTTTATATTGGTTTTACATGTAATACACTCATGTGAATTGTTTTATTTGCACCGGATGTGAACACAACATCAGTGCCATGTGAATGATAACATGTTACAATGAAGATGGCCCCCACATCAAGTCCACTTAGGACCCCCAAAACTGTAGCACCCGCCAGGTTTGACAGTCACATACATTAAAGGTACTTCGTTTGAAGAACTGAGGCTTGATTTTGTGGTGCAACTGTTCAGCAGTTTTTTTGATGTGTTCAGATCACAGCAGGGTCAAACCGAAAACACAGAATAAGCCCTCCTTCATACTGGAGCTTGGTGAAAAGGAACCACCACTTTCCCAGTTGCAAAAGAGAGAGCAGTAAAAGGACAACACCCATTATGAGACATTTCATACACTATAAACATTAAGCTGAATATACAGTTCCCACTTGAGCTGCACCCACTTTATTTTTCACAGCTGCCTTGCATGATTAAGGCTGATATTTGCACTTTTTCAAAGTGTTTTAAAGTGTTTATCTACCTTGCAAAACTGCAACACAACCGTATCTGTCACATCATGATGGTACGTTCTGAGAATCATCTTTATGACAAGGCCAATATCAATGTCTTCATCTTTGTCTAATTCTTGCACAATTCATCACCAGATGGCTCCATGTGAGACTTCACATGAGGATACAGTAATTACTTGATGTTGGTTAATTAACCCACTTCATGCCAATGCACACTGAGGACATAGAGCCCAGAACACTGCAGATGTGTGGTTTAACAAACACTCAATATTGTCTAACATCACTTAAATCAAATTTCTACCAACATCACAGTCTGATGCGAGCTAAGGCATGTGCTTTCCCCCAATAATGGGGTTAATTAAAGTTTCCCTTAATGACACCCATTAGCAGCTCTTCCTGCAGCACCTTGACTTTTTAATAAAGCATCAATAGCTTGGAGCAACATCACCCTGCAATCTTTGATTACTGCAACAGAACATGAAAATGGAGTAAGACTTTAAGCTGCCAAGCCTCAAAGGATCTGTTTATGTGTCAAGTTGAAACTAGTGGACCTCCAGAGGTGATAATAAAGTAGGTGTTTTCGCATTATTTGAATATGAGCATTTAGAATTTCTATGTGTCCTATAACCTGCAGTGTTGCAAGAAGCTCTTCTGTTGCACCATGCAGTATTTTGGAAAGCTGAAAGGCCCCATCTGCAGGTTCCTTTAGGTATTACACCTTGTCGTCTCTCCAGGAATCTTTTTTGCTTGGATTATGTTTAGAGCCTGTAATTGCCATGTGTGCAGGGATTGGGCCCAGTTTACACTGTGAACACTGAGGATGGTGTTAGCACTCTGATTTCATGGATTTGCAAATGTAGCCAGCTGCTGTTTCGCATACATTTTCTGTCTCACAAGTTTTGATCCCCCACACAGTCCGACAACAAAACAAAATATATCCTCAAGCGGTGATTCAGGGGTTCACAACAGCATCAGCTGTTTGAAGTTGAAAGCTGCGAAGGATCAAGACTTTTAACAGGTTTTATGATGATCGCACAGACGCTTAATCATTTATGACCAACTCTGTGCTGGGCCATGCAGGTCCAAACCATTCATGGTGTATTCAGGTTGCCTGTCACATCCCAGTAGCTTTGGTTGTGATTTGATTGCTGCATATGAACAGCAGAATTAAATATGTAGGCCTCAGCTACATTTTCTTCTGCTGGATGAATCCAGCTCTGCCTGAACGGTGTTACATTTGTGGTTTTAGATTTTAGTCTCAACATAGTTCACAGAAAGACTTCATCAAGTCACAAAGAGCTGTGTGTTGAGCTGTTCTCCTCTCACAGCTTTCAGTTTCCCAGGAGACCTTGTGTCACTCCCTGTGTGACCTTGTGGCGCAACGGTAGCGCGTCTGACTCCAGATCAGAAGGCTGCGTGTTCAAATCACGTCAGGGTCAAAGGTTTTCACACTTCACACTCATTAATTGTGTCACAATAACTATGTAGGTCCCCTTCAGCCTCTGGAGCTCATCTGACAAACTGTTGGGTACACTAACAGCCTGTCATATACAACACAACACAAATTACAGTCTGACACAGACTCAAAACCTGCGGAAATTATAAATATTCTAGTATCAGAAAGGGTTTGTTGCAACATGCTATGCAACTGCATTTAGACACCAATGTTAGACACATCTGTATGAAGTGTGAAACACGCCACCGTCAGACTGAATCATTGTCCTGTTAATCTAACTTTTTGGTCCATGTCTTTGTCCATGTACGTGCTGCACCGAGAGCTTCTCAGATCTGATTTGTGTGGTTTTAAATATATGTTGAAGTAAAATCAGCTGTGGCTCATTGAGTTTATTTGAGTATTCATCAAAATGAAGACTAAAGAGATGATTTTACACAAATTCAGTGAACTCTACATGAAGCATCAACATACATTAAAATTAAAAATGCAACAGATAAGAAAATAAAATCATGAATGTTAAAAGTAATCGTGGGTTCAAGCGCCACTCTTTCCCAGAGGGAGGTACCTGAGTCACCCAAATTTAAAGCTGTAAGCAGCGGCTGGGAAAAGTGCCATGTAGTGCCAGCAGTGACATGTATATAAATAAAGATCTTGACTCATTGTACAGTGTGTTTTTTGTTCATATTTCACATTTGCTTAAGCCACGTATGCTCCCAGGCCAATAAAGCCCCAATAAATCTCACTGTACTTAGAGGGCGTTCAACACACCACTGTTTTCAGTTGATTCAAAGTTCTTGATGCGTTTTGTCAGGGTGAAAAGCAGAACAGATTAAAGAATAGTTTAGCATCTGGGGTAATATATAATGATGATGTAATAATTTATACAGCACTTTTCAAAACAGATGTTACAAAGTGCTTGACAAGACAATGAAAACAGTTGTTATCTTGTTTGCACAAGCACAAGGTAACACGCCAACTTGTGCACATAATATGATAATTTGCTCCAACAAGATAATTAACTTGTGCTTACAGATAATAACTTTTTTTCACACATAAAAACCCAATAAGTGCCATCTTGGAATCTGTTATCTGGGTATTACTATAAATGGTTTTCGTAGAGCACATTGAGCTGCACTTGTGCGTCGAATTTCAAGTCAGTCCGACTGATGCTGTAAGGGGTGTGGCCTTTACAAAACTGAACATTTGATCCCATCATCTGGCCAATTGGTGTCATATTTTAGGACTTTGTGGAAATATTGCAGAAGAAAAATCAGTCAAGTTTCAGCCACTGGGGCTTGAATCCCTTAATATAGCTGCAAGCGGCTGTTCTGGGTTCAAACCAGGACCATTGAAGTTCAGAACTGCTAATGATGACGATTTTTGACAGAACGACATCAACATTAAAGATTCTTAACAGGTTTTATAATGATTAGACAGACGCTCAATCATTTACGACCAACGCTGTGCTGGGCCCTGTGGTCCAAACCATTAATAGTGTCTTCAAGTTGCCCATTATATCCCAGTAGCTTTGGTTGTGATTTGATTGCTGCATATGAACAGCAGAATTATATGTAGGCTTCAGCTACATTTTTTTCTACTGGATGAATCCAGCTCTGCCTGAACGGTGCTACATTTGTGGTTTTAGATTTTAGTCTCAACATAGTTCACAGAAAGACTTCATCAAGTCACAAAGAGCTGTGTGTTGAGCTGTTCTCCTCTCACAGCTTTCAGTTTCCCAGGAGACCTTGTGTCACTCCCTGTGTGACCTTGTGGCGCAACGGTAGCGCGTCTGACTCCAGATCAGAAGGTTGCGTGTTCAAATCACGTCAGGGTCAAAGGTTTTCACACTTCACACTCAGAAGGGAATCATGAGTGATAAAATGTTAATTCATCTGCAGGTTTTGGGACTCATTCCTGGGACACACGACACTTGGTAACCATGTAACTCAGTTATGTCCAATGCCTTGTTCAGTTGAGGACGGAGCCCAAGTCCCAATCACTAATATTTTGTATTTTGGGTGTTATCTTGTTTGCACGAGCACAAGTTAATAGACAAACTTGTACACGTAAGATAATGTGTGCTCCCACAGTATAGTTACTTGTTCCTGCAAGGTAATAACTTCATGGGGAACCTATGTGTCGCTGTTCACACGTAGGAATTATGAGTGTGTGACACATCAAAAGCCCTGATTGGCAGCCAGTGTGAGGGATGATGATAGTCAAAAGGAGGAAGGTGAGTGGGACAATGGGTCGCTTTACTGTACACACTGAAGACCACCTACCACCGAAAGAGAAAGAAAACTGTCAGTAGACTGAATCACAGAAGCTACCTCTTATTTTTCCTTATTTTTATTGTCTCATGCCGTGATAAGAGTGATGGTAACACACGTTATAGGAGCTGTTGTGCACAGATATAAATACAGGTGTGCCTTGAGATTGTAGCTTGCTCTTAAAGACCACTGGTCGATAGTAACTGGCACCATTTGTGAACACAGGTGGAGCTCCAAGGTGGCTCAATCTGCAACTCCACGGACTGACTGCATCTGCAGTGCCTGTATTGCTATATTTACACCTCTTACGAGTGTTCATGTTCCACACTTTGTATATGTAATTAACATTTCCAATGAGAGCACTGATGACAGTCTTAGTGAGAGTATTAAAAAGGTATGACCCCGACGTGATTTGAACACGCAACCTTCTGATCTGGAGTCAGACGCGCTACCGTTGCGCCACGAGGTCCTACATACTAATACTAGAATAAATATAAATCATAATATTTTAATAATCTGGTTGGCTGTCGCATTTTGCTTGACTGAGTATCACCGTTTGGAGCTTTATATGTCAAATAAAATAACCATAGTGAGTACACGACATATGTGACACTCTCTCAGCACTCTCCCCCTCCTTCCCTCCTCCGTCCCTCGTGTATAAGTGAACTCTACCATATGTTATGAACACACAGTTTCATCTTCCTCCTGATAAACGACATGTTCTCAGTCATTTAGAGCTGCGTCAGCACCATGGACAGCTGTCGCCACCACAGCTGGCTCGCGAGCTCACCGCGAGCGCTGTGTGGTGGTGGTGCATGCTGCGTTACCAAAGCGCATGTGCGCATGACGCAGTTTCTTTTAACAGTTGTAGATAGAGCTTCTTTTTGCATTCACTTGACAAATTTAAAAAAAAAAAAATCTGTTTTATTGAGTAATTTTTTCACTTTTCGGTGTAAGTTTTCTGTTTTTCGCGGTATTTTTTTGTTTTCCGGGGTAATTTTTTCTGTTTTTCTGAGTATTTTTTCTAAGTTTAGAGAGCAATAGAACAACAGACACTTTCGTTCCTTTCTTGAAAGCTCGATATAATGGAAGCAGACATGACCCGCTTGTTTAGTTTAATCCAGTACTACTTGTTTTGGGTTTGAGACACTGGAAAATACTCTTGTCTTTAAGTCCTACAGAGGAGCTGTGTTCGAAATCGCTCCCTATCACGGTTATAGTGCACTATATAGTGTGTTCGCCATTTTGTAGTGTTGCTCGAATTCTCCGCGGTTAATTTCATTCACTATATAGTGAACTATAAAATATCCACATTGCACAGCAAATGTGAGTGAACAAACGATGTACCCTACATTTTACTCCTGTATACCACAATGCAATGCTGTCGTCTTTTGCCATAGGAGAAGAAGAAGAAAACATTTCAGTTAGTGTCCGAAATCTCGTTCAGTTGTTCCCCATGTAGTGCACTATATAGTAAATACGAAATAGGGAATAGTGAGTGAGTGAGTGAGTGAGTGAACGGTTTCCAACACAGCTATGGTGTTATCATTAGTTTATCGACTTCACGCAGGCACCGGTCACTTGCAGGTGCCAGGTGGGAGCTTCTCGCGAGATTTTGAAGTATCTCGTCTCCTCATTCAGGAAAAAAAATTACCACGATATACAGAAAAAAAATTACAATGAAAAACAGGGGGAAAATTACTCAGAAAAACAGAAAATATTACTCAGAACAACAGGGGAAAAATTACTCAGAAAAACAGAAAATATTGCTCAGAAAAACAGAAAATATTACTCAGAAAAACAGGGGAAAAAATACTCAGAAAACAGAAAATATTGCTCAGAAAAACAGGAGAAAAATTACTCAGAAAAACAGAAAATATTACTCAGAAAAACGGGGGAAATTACTCAGAAAAACAGAAAATATTACTCAGAAAAACAGGGAAAAAATACTCAGAAAAACAGAAAATATTACTCAGAAAAACAGGGGAAAAATTACTCAGAAAAACAGGGGAAAATTACTCAGAAAAACAGGGGAAAAATTACTCAGAAAAACAGGGGAAAATTACTCAGAAAAACAGAAAATATTACTCAGAAAAACAGAAAAAATTACTCAGAAAAACAGGGCTTTTTTTTATTTGTCAAGTGAATGCAATACGCTTCTGCAGTAGTAGACAGGCGAGCGGCTGAGGAAGGGGGCGGAGTGAAGATTGTCCCTCGCTGCGGGGAGAGAGGTCCCCCTCCTCCACACTTCGACTTATTTTCCTTGTGCCGATGGTGGCTTGGAAAACCGCTCCTAACTGTGTCACACGGGCAGAAGGCAAGGCGGCTGGTTCTATTTCTCCCTCTCTGAGAGCCTGGCCTCACCACGCAGAAGCCCACCGCATCCATCCATCCATCCATCCATCCATCCTATGGCAAGCCGTATGGCAAACGTCATTCTGACTAGTCAAAACTGAATTACAGATATCTATGACATCATTCTGACGAGTCAAAACTGAATTACAGATATCTGTGACGTCATTCTGACTACAAACTACAGTTACAGATATCTGTAATTCAGTTTTGACTAGTAAGATTCAAACTATTTTTGCCATTCATGTGTATGGGGTTTGTCATTATAGATATCTACAATTACATTATGACTATCTATAATTCCAGTTTGAGATATCTACAACTTCATTTGGACTATTCATAATTCAGTTGTAGATATCTACAACGTCATTTTGAATAGTCATAATTCAGTTGCGGATATCTACAACGTCATTTTGACTAGTGAAAATGACGTTGTAGATATCTACAACGTCATTTTCACTAGTCATAATTCAGTTACAGATATCTACAACGTCATTTTGACTAGTCATAATTCAGTTGCAGATATCTACAACGTCATTTTGACTAGTCATAATTCAATTGCGGATATCTATAACGTCATTTTAACTAGTCATAATTCAGTTGCGGATATCTGTAACGTCATTTTCACTAGTCATAATTCAGTTGCGGATATCTACAACGTCATTTTGACTAGTCATAATTCAGTTGCGGATATCTATAACGTCATTTTAACTAGTCATAATTCAGTTGCGGATATCTATAACATCATTTTGACTAGTCATAATTCAGTTACAGATATCTACAACGTCATTCTGACTATCTGAAACTCAATTCAAGATATCTAGAAAGGACCATGTAGATATCTTCAATTGATTGATTGAAACTGGAATTACAGATATCCACAATTCAGTTGCAGATATCCACAATAAGAATTGCAGATATCCGCAACTACATTGGAGATATCTATAATGACAAACCCCATACACATGAATGGCAAAAACAGTTTGAATCTTACTAGTCAAAACTGAATTACAGATATCTGTAATTAGAGTTTTGACTAGGCAAAATTATGTTGCAGATATCAGTAATGAATAGCCAGTCTAGCAAAGAAATGTTAAAACGGCTTGCCATATCCATCCACCCCTCCTTCCCTCACGGCCCGGCCGCACATACACCCCCGAGGCTTGGCTCTCTCTGTGGACAGAATGGTTTTATAGTAAGGGACGGAGTAAAGGGGGGAGGGCAGGCTTTAGTGGACGGTTAGTGACGTCATTCGCCTCGAAAAAGAATCATTCGCCTCCAATGTAATGTAATGTGAATTCAAATGTAGTAACCAGGTTTCAAGCTGTAGAGGACACTTCATACCACATTTTTAAAATAAAATGTAGATTTTCAACAGTTTGCACTAAACTGTCAAGATTTTGAGCAGGATCAGTCGGTAACACTACTATACAACCAGAAACAATGATTATCAGCTGAAAAAAATGGTTTTAGGGTTTAGTTACTCTTTAAGAGGCGGGAAGGGGTCGCCCTTTACGTGTGCTTTACTCTGAGACAGACAAAGGGGAGGAAGATGGAGGCTGCTTTGCCTGGGGTGCTGTCGGACTCTTTGGTAAGTATCCATTACCAGTTTAATTTAAACTATCTCATCAAACTGTTTATCAGTCAGTTAAATTCAACATGTGTAGAAACCACCAGCTAAATCATATCTCTAAGAAAATCCAGATACAGTAAGCTTCCCATTTTGATCAGCAGGGCTGTTGAACAGTAAGCTAACGTTAACGTTAGCTGCTAATGTTAGCTTGAGTTATACTGTGCTTGTTACCAAAATTACACCAAGTAAAATGCAGTTTAGGACAGTATAGCAAAACAGTCGCTCATTCCATAAAGTCCGCAGAAACCTCATCTAGTTTACTTTAACAATTAACTGGGTTTGAAGTCAATGCCACAGTAATTCATTCATTTAGCAATTCAACACCACCATTTTGCTGGTTTCACTGCAGAGTTGGGGGAGGGGGGCAACCGTTGAGACTTACGGTAACGTTAACTTAATTCATGTTTTCATTTGTATTTTTTCTTAAATTACATTTATTTAGTACATTCATTTAATGATACATGAATCGGGACCTACAAGTAACGTCATCTGGGCATCTGCCAGTTGTGTTTTATGGTTGAACAGACATGTTTGCTTGTTATTTGAGTATTAACCGGGCAAAATAAAGGTGTATTCGGGCTGGAAACCTCTCGTTTAATGCTGACACACTAGAGACGAAGATAAGCATTGTGCTCCACTCAGGATAGATTGTGCTTAGATTATTTCCACCAGACATTTTGACCATATTTTTTTTTTTAAATTTCAAAATATTGGACTTAGACAGATTTTACAAGCCAAAGACTTGTAAGTTTATTACAATATTAATGACACAATTATTAATGTGTGTTATGTAGTAAATGAGATAAAGAAATAACCTTAAATAAAACGGGAATGATTAATTTTTAAGGCTTTTGACCATGTGCCTTTATTATTTTAACAGTGATGATTATGTATAGAATATAAACACATGCAGGTCCATAATATTGCTCATTATTTTCTGCAGTGACATGTCAAAATGGGAACCGCAAAAAGTGCCTATGCCCTGTATGCTCCAAATAAAATTATTTTGTAAATATCATTTATCATTTGTAGAAAATTGAAGTTTGTCCTTAAATTTTGTATTGAAACATTTGTTTTTCTTATGCAGCAGCTAAAATGGAACTCTCTGGAAATGACCCTGGACCACCGGCGGACCCTGGACCACCACCATAGGCGTCATTTAGGTATGGCGAGGTATGGCAGCTGCCATAACTTGGAATCGGGAGAAAAAAAAAAAGAGAGGTTCTGTAGTCATCTTACTTGTGACTGCCCTTCATATTTGTTGCAAGTGATCAGATGTGATATGTTAGATAGTCCGAGGCGCACTGGCTGGTTGTTTTCACTGTATTGCTCTTAAATAGGTCAATAATATGCTCATCAGTGAATACGAGTGCTATTGAATCAAATTGTTCGGCACTTCGCTCTACTATGATTTATGTGAGTTATCTGTGTGTTGTAAAAGCATTTTGCTCTGCTGCTGTAGACAGCCTGTCTAAATGATGTCATGAAGCCCGTCTGATTGTATGTGGGGTTTTTTCTTCATGTCGGGATGTTAAGCTTGTATTTTCGGTCTCTGGAGACACTCCAGTAAATTCGCCTATACAGTATTGTACCAAATTGGCCTTTGTTTTACTGTGTTTCATACACCAGGCCCCTTGATTATCTTCTAGAAATGAGCTTGTAATTAATTTATTTTCTTTATTTTCTGTGAAGTTAAAATGAAAATGAAATGAACTGTTGACCAAATGTCTTAATGCTAGGTAAAAGCTTTTTAAAGAAACTTTGAAGATTCATGAGTGAAACAAGGCATGTTGACGAAATGTTTTAAAATGTTTAAAAAATATTTCTTGAAATAAATAATTTTTCAAAATGATTCCAAGTGGCATTTTCCTTTTTTATTCATTGTATTCTGCCATTTGAGTTTGATAACCACAATATCTCAAGATAAATGACCAAAATATAGTAAAAGAAGGTAGCTGCTTGCCTGTTTCTGTAGTCTTTTGGTGGGGGGGGGGTCATTTGTGTAAGGGGGTTGAGGGGTTACTGAGGTACAGAACTGAATAATGTGATTTTAATGAATAATCTTACTATATGCACAATATTATTTAACCTCACTAATACCTTAATCGTATTTAGAGCCCGAGCTCTGAACACCACGAGGACCTTATTCTCATGCAAGGATTATTATTTTTATTTATGCGAATCCTTTTTTTTTAATAATTGTTTTCATTGGATTTTCCATATACACATCCACCAAAAAAAGAAAAGATAAAAATAAAAAATTAAAAAAAAAAAAAATCTATACCCCAACTGAACATAACCCAGCATTCACGCTTTCACACACACACTCACACACAGGGAAGAGAAATTCGACTGGAGTCGTCCTCAAGGACACATAGTTATATCGTCCATATTAAGAAAACACAAAAACAACAGAAATCAAATGCCAGTCAACGACGAAATGCAGGCCTAGATGCAATCAGTTTAAGTCAAGATATTTTAACAAGGGTCCAAGATTTTTCCCATTTTTGTTGGCCTTTTGTATTATTGAATTGCAGTTTCTCCAGATGTAAAACAGAAATAAGTTCATGCAGAAGGATAAAATTTCTGTAACTTAACTTTAGAATAATGAAAACGATGAATCACTTTAAACCGCATGAACCCGTGTCTGCTATTAATTGAACAACCATGAATACGAGAAAGTGCAGTTCTCCATATTTTATCAGATAGTACAGCATTTATTTCCCTCTCCCAAGCCTTCTTGATACCAAAAACAGAAACAAATCCTTAGAGAAAAAATTCACAAATTTAGTGATAAGCTTCTTGCTCTCTGGTGGAAGAGAGAGCAATTCCAAAAAATTCTGACTTTCACCAATATTCTCAAAGTTAGGGATATTTTCTCTCACAAAATGCCGAAGTTGCATGTAACAAAAAAAAATTAGAACCCGTCGAGAGTGGGCCTGAACAGATGTTTTTTAGATAATCTGTGTTTTTTATATCCCCATACAAAATCTAAAATAACTGATTCCAGCTTTTTTTAAAAATCCACTGAGAGCAGTATTGGCAAGTTTTGAAAGAGATACAAAAATTTTGGTAGGGACACCATCTTAATGGCATTGACTCTGCCCATCATAGATAAGGGTAGGGTCCTCCAGTATTCTATGCTGCCTTTTAATTTATCCATACACTCCAGAAAATTTAATTTAAACAAAAGTTTGGGATTTTGGGGGATTTTAAGTCCTAGATATGTGATGTAGTCCTGAACAGTCTTAACAGGGCTATTCTGTAAAACTGTATTCAAATCACATTCACATTTTTGAAGAGCTAAAGGTGCTTAAAAACTCACAAACTTTGCACACACATCAGAACTGGTTAAGTTTGTTTGTCACAAACTGTGATGCCACTGATTTCCCAGATTTTGACATCATCATCACTTCAAGTCATACAGGAGGTATACAGGAAATACAACACAACTGAAAGATGTAGTTAATTTTAAAAATTTTATTAATTTTGTCCAATTAGTTTCCAAATTGATATTATGTGTCGGGGAAACCGGAGAAATCCCGGAGAAAACCCTTTCTAACATAGCGCTGAGATGTTCATTGCAGTGAATGTCTCAGCGCTATGGCATGGTGCATTGATGACATAGCGCTCAGACGTTCATCTGAGCGCTATGTCATCAATGCACCATGTTATCGCTGCACCATGCCATAGCACTCAGACGTTTATTGCAATGAACGTCTGAGTGCTATGTCATCAATGTACACCATGACGGAAATTCACTCGTCAGCTGGTGGGAGATCTTTTACCACACACGGCTTCACCACAATGACACCATCCAGAGGATCTGGCTCCGAGGATGCTGATGGTTCGCTCGGACAGGGTTGCACAGATGATACAATATTGTCATCTGGGAGGTCTGAAGGCTGCCAGTTGTCTGGGTAGTGGGCTGGTGGTTCCTCTGCAGCCTCTGGGGCAACAGCTACCCTTCCCAGGACTTTTTTATCAATCCAGGATTTTACCCTCTGCTGCACTGGCTTTGTTGCCTTCTGAAGGAGCAGTTGAGTGTGTCTAAGATCATTTTTCAAACTGTTATTCTCCTTCTCTAATTTATGGACCTTGTCGACATAAACTTGAGTCACATTGAGATTTTTGTCAAACAGATCTTGGTAATATTTAACATCCCTGAGGCCATTCTTGATGGTCTTTTGGTAAGAGCTGAGCTTTCTATCAGCACAGGCAATCTTCTCTCGCAGCTCGTCCTCAAGGTCCAGATCCAACTTCACTTCACAAGGCCTGTAATTGTGAAGGTAGCGTCTGCAAAGCTCAACGTACTTGGATTTTAATGACTTAAAATCTGACATTGAAGAGCTGCATGCCTCCAGATCTGTCTTGAAACGGTGCTGAGTGGATTCCAGTTCGCAGATCTTTTTCTTCTGCTCAGCCACTTGTGATGTTAATTTGTTTCTTTGATCCAGCAGGCGTTTTTTGGCATCTACTAACTCCAGCAGCTCTGCGCCGGCTTTCTCTTGCCAAGTTTTTGACTTACTCAATTCAGACCTTGTAGCCTTTAATTTTGACTGGAGATCTGCGTGGCTCGTTGTCAGATCCTTCAGTGAAGCGTCAGCAGCAGCCTTACTGTCTCTTGCCGACTGCCAATCTTTCAATAAATTTTGTCTGTCCTCTCTGAACTTAGCTATGAGCTTTTCTTTCGTCTCAATTATTTCGTCTTTTTCTTTGACAGCCTCCTTCAACTCAAGAACTTCCTCTTTCAAATGCTTTTGAGCATAGACAGTCCTCTTTAACTCCCAGTTTTTTTCCTTCAGCTCACTCAGTTCATCTTCAAACTTGATTTTTGCTGCTGTCAGGGCACTGGTAAAATACTGGCGTTGTTCTTGAAGCTTACCTTGTAGACTAGCCAGTTGTTCTTTGTATTCAGTCATCTGAGTGACATAGCTATAATGAATTTCTGTCACCTCATCAGCGTGTGCCGCGGCATCTTTTCTTCTCTCTTCCGCGGCCTCTGTCTCCCACTTGGCCTGCTCCTCAGCTAACTTCCCCTCCCAGTCTGCTCTCACTCTAAGGAGATCAGACTCATGCTCCTTCTTCAGTGCAGTGATAGTGTCGCGGCTGTCGCTGAGCTTCTTTTCCAGTGCCTCTGTATCACGGTTGTGCTGTAAGTGCCAATCCATGAGTTTTGAGGTGAGGTCCATGGTTTCGTCGAAAAGTTTTTTCTTTTCAGCATCACTTTCCTCACTCTGTTTATGCAGGTCCCGGATTTCAGCTTTAGCAGTTTCTAAATCTGCCTTGAGAGTCTCTTTATCTGCCTCAAGAGCCTGAATTTCTACTGCCCTTTTCGCATTCATTTCTAGCAATGAATCTTTGAAGTCATCCAGCTTTGCTATTTGCCAGCGGAGGTATTCAGGATCGTCATTATTCTGTGCTGTGGATGGTGCCATTTTGGAGGTGCCGTCAGTACCTCCTCTTTGTGGTCGTTGTTTAAACATCTTCTCCAATAGTGCAACAGTAATGATGTCTTGCTACTGACCTTGCTACTTACCAGTTGTCAGAGTCGCCACCGACAATTGGTAATTGACAATGTGGCATTGGGCTACTTACAAACTCTGGTATCCTGCGACGTGATGTCACAAAGGAAATATTAAGTGATGACATCACATTTCATTGTAGCCCCGCCCACAGCAAATGGCCACCCTAGAATGTTATGGTTCTATCTGCATTCTGAGTGGATTTGAGACACTGAGTTCCAAAGTTCTGGATTCCAAATAGCAAAAATGATACATGGAACAGGTCAGTTCCATGTATGTACAGGCAGGAATATGGTTGGTTATCAGGGCCGTGCCGCCCATAGAGCAGGTTAGGCAAATGCTATAGGCGCCAGCATGTCAGAGGGCGCCAGGGAGGTTTTTTTTTCATATACTGTATATTTATGTTTTCCAATTTTCAGATTTGTGATGTTACAGTTGCATTTTTGATATTTTGGCTGTTTGCTGTGTTTAAAATGTCATTAGACCAAGGCAGGCTGTAATGTTAGGTGCTATTATGGTTATGCCATGATGGTTTCACAATCAACAGCTATTTGATTAATATATTGTAAAAGCCCAGTTTCTCAAATATACGTATCTCCTCTTTTTAGATGCACTTCTGAAGTATTTGTCCCCCACCTCTGCAAATCCTGGGCCTACTAATGTAACTGCAGCCACCTCATCCACCTCAGCACCAAGTGATGTAGCCTCAAGTGCATCTCCCTCCCACACACAAACTGCCAGTAGAGAAATATCTTGCCTAAGGTGCCAAATTGGTCAGGCACAGCCCCGTGCTGAAGAGATGAATGCTGGGAAATGTTTTTATATGATTGTTTTTTAAGGTATTTATCGACATACAGGGGCGTTTCTAGGATGTGAGGACACTGGGAGCCTCTCCCAGAGCTCTGTAGGGGGGTCAGGGGTGATCCTACCTGGGAAAAAGCTCCATTTTGATGCCTTTTTTAATCCACTTTGGCGCCTTATTTACCTATAACTGTTTAAGATTATCAGTTTTGATGTTAAAAATATTTGTAGTCGTTAGTAGTTTTCAGTTTATTGTGCAGAAACAAGATACTTTCCAACTGCTATCATTAAACATTAACTGACTAGAGTTGGAAAGGTAAATGTATGTATTTATGTTAACAGTGGTGTAATGTAGCTAAGTACTTTTATTTGAGTACATGCATGAGCAGAATGACAGATTATTAGATGTGGGGCTTTTTATTATTAGTAGGCCTATTCTTGTTTTGAAACATATTTAGATCTGGGGCTATCTATAAAACATTCGGGGCTCACACATCAGATATTGATGAACGATTTATTCACGTTAAAAACCTTCACCGATGTACCCAAGACTCTTTCACGCCTGTGCTCATCTGTGAAGATGCGAGCAGAGAACACCAATCAGAAACATGCACACCAGTAACCTGCTGCAGGTCATTTTGTAGTGCTCGTCCTGCTGCTGGGTTGATGCGCCCCTACGGCCCTGTCCATCTCTCCCTGTGTAACAGTATCTCCTCCATGCTCTTGAGACTGCGCTGGGAGACACAGCAAACCTTCTTGTGACCATGCCATCCTGGAGGAGCTGGACTATCGGTGCCACCTGATTGGTCTGCAGGTACCGCCTCTTGCTACCAGTCGTGACAAGGACACTAGCAGAAGACAAAACTTTTTTGCTCCCTTGCAGTTGTTCTCTAGTTTCTTCCTAACTGATATAAATTTACTGCATTGCTGTGTTGTGTTGATGTGGCAATAAAATGACTGGCGGCTCAGACGTGAGCTCCAGTGTTCAGTGGTCTCATACAAATGCATAACATGGCCATTGTTGTTTGTTTCAATGTGCTCCTTTGTTCCTGTTCCTAGTTTCCACCAAACTGATGGGAGTGTTTTCTCTTCTCCTCTTCTCAGAGCTGCAGTGAAGTCAATTCCTTTCTTACATTTGTTTAATCAAATGATACATCGCTCCCTGCGGCTGCTTCACAGTTAAAGGCTGGTACTGCTGCTAATTAGTTTATGCTTTTGTTACATTTTGGATTTGGTGCCCGTATTTCTCGCTTTTTTGGCAGCAGATCAGAGTCAGAAAAGTACCTGTTACACAGCAGTAACATTTCAGTATCAGAGCACATGTTCATTGACAACAAAAGCAGCAATGACTTACATATGGATCCACTCGACAGACGTTTACATAAAACCTTTCAGTGTTTTTATTTATTTATTTGACAAGCAGCAGGATCATGTTTGTCACCTCATTTTTTCTTTACATTTCAAAGTAGATACAATAGTCAGTATACCAGATTTATTACAATATTTTTTCCTAACTTCAGAACATTTAACAAAGAAAGAAAAATAAACACACAACAACTGCAAACGTGAGAAAAGAAAGCATGTTTTTTTAATGTGTAGCCACCAATGTGTCATTGATGTCACAACTACCTCTTTCCCCTGGGCTTCTTTTTTTTTATTTCCTTTATATTCGGTTGACTAGTATGTTTATCAGCTCTTTCCTCTCCAACGGCTATAGGCATTTTTTTCTTGTCGGTTGACGCACAGGTGCGTGGCACTGGTGATGTTGTAAACAGCTTAAAATCAGAAGGTGGGTGGGGGTTGGGAGGAGGGTCTCGTGGGTGGTGGTGCTAGCTGGCTGTCTGACGTGACACGATGACCTTTTCTTATTTTCAAAGATGGAGGCACCAGTCCTGCTTTTAGTCACCGCACAGAGTCACGGCAGACAGCCGCAGTCCAAAACCTAAATGGATGAATGAGTCTGTTTTGTTATTTATTTCACGTTTTAAACCTGTGTTTGCCGGTTGGTCGCTCACACAGGCGAGTGTTTGTGTTGAAGTGCTCCCTGGCTCGGCTCGTCTCCCTACGCCACGTAGCTGTACTCGTCTGCTGAGGTCTGGCTTCGCTCGATGTACTGCTTGTCGATGAGCACCTCGATGCACTTCTTGATCATGCTGATACTTGGGTTGAACCTGGCTTTGGACTGATTGATGACCTGCACACGGGGACATTTGAAAATAGTCATTAAACTTCCTGTCTCTAAAACTATGTCTACACAGTTCTCTGGGTGAAAATGCCTTGTTGATGCCAGAGGTCAGAGGAGAATGGCCAGACTGGTTCAAGATGATAGAAAGGCAACAGGAAGTCAAATAAGCACTGGTTACAACCAAGGTGTGCAGAAGACCATCTCTGAAGCAACAACACCTTGTCCAACCTTGAAGCAGATGGGCTACAGCAGCAGAAGACCACACCAGGTGCCACTCCTGTCAGCTAACAACAGGAAACTGAGGCTACAGTTCACACAGGCTCACCAAAACTGGACAATAGAAGATTGGAAAAACGTTGCCTGGTCTGATGAGTCTGGATTTCTGCTGCGACATTCAGATGGCAGGGTCAGAATTTGGCGTCATGGATCCATCCTGCCTTGTATCAACGGTTCAGGCTGCTGCTGGTGGTGTAATGGTGTGGGGGAGATTTTCTTAGTACCAGCTGAGCATGGTTTAAACACCACAGCCTACCTGAGTATTGTTGCTGACCGTGTCCATCCATTTATGACCACAGTGTACCCATCTTTTTATGAACTCAAAATGTCACAATGTGTAGATCACCTCTAACAGGTTTCTTTAACACAGGAGGTCACTGTACTCCAATGGCCTCCACAGTCACCAGATCTCAGTCCAATAGAGCACCTTTGGGATGTGCTGGAACGGGAGATTCTCATCATGGATGTGCAGCCTACAAATCTGCAGCAACTGTGTGATGTCATCATGTCAATATGGACCTAAATCTCTGAGGAATGTCTCCAGCACCTTGTTGAATCTATGTCACAAAGAGTTAGGGAAGGTCTGAAGGCAAAAGAGGGTCCAACTGACACTAGCATGGTTTACCTAATAAAGTGGCTGGTGAATGTAAATATAAATGCACACGTGATTATTCTGTGAATCTGTGTGATTTTTATTGTGTGAGACAGTGAAACAGTTGCAGGCTTTAAAAACAATACTCCCCCCCCGTGATGATAAAGACATGATAGAAAACATTAAACACTGCTTTGCTTGAAATATCTGTCTTGTTTAATGACAAAAAAAATGCCCACCTAATTGTTTAAAACAACAAAATGTATCCCTCAAAATAAAGTCAAATGAAAACCTACCTCCTGAATGAGGGCATTGTGTCGGAGCACCTTGCGGGCCTTCATGATTCTCACTATAGCAGCTTGTAAATACATTTTGCGGTCCTCGTCTACGGCACTCCTCGTCTGCTCCATCTCCTGGTGACCACACAGGTATGTGACAAGACAGATTTAGGTATCAACACAGCTGCCAAACAACAGGACAACTGCAGATCTTGAGAAAGTGTTGAGAAAGACCATTTGTCTAACCTGTGGTGTGTCTTTCTGCATTGACGTTGTGATCTTGAACTTTGTCCTTTTACTGGTGAAACTCATATTTAATGAAAACGTGGACTCGGCTTCAATCTCCTCCTGTGAGCAGAGCACAAGATATGCTGTGTTTAAGTAATCATCATTGCGTCTCACATGTCTGGAATGGTTATGGTAAATGTATTGACACTATGGGTGGGCAGGGATGGAAGACAGACTTGACGACGCATCTGGTACAAATAAACACAAACTTCCCAATCAATACTTATTAGAAAAGACAGAGCACTTTGGCAAGAGAGTTTCTTGTCTGGCTCAGATGTGCGATGTGTTTCAGATTCCCATGTCGCACGAGAAAGCTCAGACCTTTTGCGAGTCGTGGTTGAGCATCTTGACGTCCAGCAGGGACTTGATGGTCTTCTGTAGCTCCTTCTCGTTCATCTGGGTGCCGTCCTGCAGCTCCTTGTAGGTCACCGTCTGGCTGTTGTTGAAGGCCAGCAGCACAGCCATCTGGTAGGTGGTCACCATGGCAACGTAGGGCTTGGACAGGTAGTTCATCTTCACCTCACCTGTTTGAGACAGGCGGACGCAGGTAAATGGTCGTACATATGCTTGAAACAAACTGATTACTGTTTTTGTGAATACCCTTGGTTGTATTACATAAGTATGTGTTTTGTTTCAGATGTTGGCTCAAACTGATGCATTCTTATAAGTGTATCTTGCATAATTCAGCTTTAAAATGTGTCTTTGTGTTACCTGTGCAGAGATAGTGCAGCCAGGTCAACTTCCTCCCACTGAAGTGCTGATTATAGAACAACTCAAACTGCAAAAGGAGACGGAGACAGAATTGATTTTGCAACGTGCTCCTTTAAAACAGTAAGAACCAATAACTGACAATTCAGCCGTGCTCCATGAACGTAAACTCACCATCTGCACACTCTTCTCTAGTTCTTGAGGGATGGCGAATGTGGAGGAGGGGACGTGCGTTAGCGGCCAGGCTCCAGCCTGCAACCACATGGCATTTACCACAACATTAAACATTTACTGAGAACATGGGGACAGCAGCTTTGGCTGGCAGAATCGAAACTTTCTGAAAAAGCTGTGATGAATATTGTGATATGATTGGAAGCACAACATCTGGGGTCACATTATTGACTGACTTTCATAATATTCTAAAGCCCTTTCACATGGGACTAGTATGACCAGGGGACCTCTAGCAATATGCAGGGTTTTCCCTGGGTTTTTTTGAGTCCAAGGTGGCAAAGGCCTGTGGCGGGGGGCATCTTGACAGCTGTACTTTCAGATATTATATATGAAAGGAGGCCCACACACGCTTGAGCTTTACACTGCTGACTTGTATAATCAGAACAGACATGTCCTGTGATTTTCAGCCTTCTTTGATTATATTTAGCCTTTACAGCAGGCACATCCTGACAGCTGAGAATATTACTGTCAGGTATTGTCCCCCCTCTATTAAATATGAAAAGAGGCTGAAAATCACAGGACATGTCTGTTCTGATGATACAAGTCAGCTGTCCTGAAATGTGTGTTTCTCTTCTATAATACACATTCTACATCTTGGAGGCGACGTCTTTCCACATACGGGCGTCCTTCGCCTTTCAAACAGGGCCGAGCTCCGTGGGAAACAGTAGGAGAGACACAGAGGGGGAACTGAGATCTACACAACACTGGAGGGAGAAGCAGGTCTGTGGAGCTGTGCGCCGGACGGAAAAATGTCGCACCGAATGCACGCCACTATAGCACCGCTTTGGGCTGTGAGCACACATGACGCACGTCTACTTTGCAAGTAATGGGTTTGTGTGCACAAGAGATGCTACATCTGAACCCCCCCCAAATTTGAGTTTTGAAGTAAACTTTATCGAGTGGTCCGGTGAATTTTTTGCACATGTTGATTAAGACAAAGGGGACGATTAGAGCTTCAAGCTGTAACTCCACTGACTGGAAACCTACAGCTGCGTTGGCAATAATGACTGAAGAATTAATTTTGTTTGTTTAATCCACATTTAAAAAAGTAAAAAAGGAGGATAACAATGAACATCACCTCTGGCAGTGCTGTGTCGTGTTTCTGTGTTGTGTAGAGTTGAATCACAAATGACTCTGTGCATCAAATTCAGGGATAAAGCCAGTAAATTCATGTAAAATACAAACTTCACTTAACCTGTGCGAGTGTGCTGCATGAAACACATGGATAATAAGGGTAATTCTAAATCACATGAGGTCCCCTGGTAATACTGGTCCTGTGCAAACAGGGCTTTAGATTTTAATCCTATGGCTGTCGGCAAGAGTGAGGTATTCAAGCCACACCAGAGTCCTCCTCACCTGTAATACATAGATCTGGAAGCTGATGCCCAGGTCCACCACCGTCTCCTGCGTCTTGATGAAATTGTTGAACTTGTTGTTGAGGTCGGCGCTCACGCTCATGTCTGTGTACATTCTGTGGAGTTTGCTCGTGAACTCGTAGCCACAAGCTTGCTGTGGAAACAGAGGGGACAGAGGGTGTTTGAACAGAGGGGTATTAAAGACTGGCAGTGGCAGCGTCCAGCAGCAACTCTGCTTTTACCTTTAGTTTGTTGATCATGGCTTCTTCTGAGTCCATTGACAATGATAAACCATGTATTAACCTCTTTGCTAGCATTCTGGCATAAAACTGTGGGGAAACAAAACAAAAAGACATGAAAAACTTTTTATTTTGGGACTACTGAGGAGACTAAAAATTGACACTCATACTTCTTTAACTATTTTAGGCTCAAAACTGCTCCCCTAGTCTGGAGATTTGAGGGAAAAAAAAAAAAACACAAAACGTTTCTGTTGTATCACCAACATGAGACAAACTCTGATCACCTTTTGAAAGATGTCCTTGTCGTCTATGTACTTGAACACTGTGATGAAGCTCGTCAGCTTGTCCTCCACCTCGTTCTCCGTCATTCCCTTTGCAGACTTTTTCAGCAGATTGTCACAGTATTTCGCCAGCTGCACAGAGACACCAGGAGAGACATGACCCGCTCAAGGCACTGTGTTTAATACTGTGTGTGCGTGTGTGTGAATGTGTGTGTGTGTGCTCACCAGTTCAGGGGCTTTACAGATGGACTTAGGCTCCCTGAAGTTCACCACAGACGTCAAAGCCTGTGAAAGAGAAATCAAATAAACAGTCAGTCCAATAGTGAAAAGAAGAACATCCACACATGTATCTAATTACACCTAAACACATTTATAACTGTGGTTTTGCAGTTAGAAAGTGTATACTAGGAAAAGGAACTTGCCTAAACCCCAGTCTTGCCATCTAGTGACTGTTATGAGTATGTTAATGAGGCAGCAGCTGTTACAGTCGGGGGTTTATTACCTTATCGAGTGCGCTCATGAAGTGCTGATCTCCGTTTAGAACTGTGTTTATGAGCTGAACAAATTTACTGTGAACCTCCAGCACTGACTCCACAAACAGGGTTGGCATCTAGAGAGGCCAGAAGAGAGAGACAAAGTATTACAAGTATTTGTGATATTTTATCTTATCAAAAAACCTGTATGATCAAGATGCCTTCACGCGTCAACAGTACAACAACCTGACAAAACACACTGCTGGACATGCATGTCTGAAGCCCTTCCAAAGCTATTTTCCAAAAAAGGACAGCAGCTTGAAAATCCAGTACACTGTACACAAGTGCAGGCATGTATGCACACACACACACGCAACGCCGCAGTACTAACGTTTTCCTGAGAGAGGTTACTGGTGCCTCTGATGCCCTCGTTGTGAATATGGACCTGCAGCTCCTGGATCATGTGGGGCAGCCCGTTGGCCACGGCCCGCAACAGAGTGTACATGTTGGCCATGTCTGGACAAAACAAGAACACCACACGTCAGTTTGTATATTGCCTGAGTCAACAGATGCAACAGGACACATAAGACTGTACGTGCTCTCACCGTCTCTCTTCTCCTGCCGTATAATGCTCTGGCACTCCCCGTGCAGGAACTGCAGGTGATCTGCGACCATCCTCTGCTGGCATTCATGGATGACTTTGGCATAGGAGCTGGGGTGCAGGTACTTCCGACATCTCATCTCTTCATCTTTCAACCGCCCCAAAACCTAGAGGATGAGGAAGACGGATAAGAGAAGGGCAGAAGGGTCAGTTTGTCAAATGCGACAGAAATTCAGAAATACCTTGTTTAAACGACTTTTCTACAGTCTGTATATATGTTGGTTAAAATGACTGTGACCAATGTAAGTTGTGAAACACAAGTTGAGAAAACAAAAATCCCGCTATTGCTTCTTTTGGTAACTCTTCACAATTCTTTTGCGAGTCTGATCCAATTCTCCACAAAGCCTACCGTCACATTTTTGCATCACAACACACTGAGCCACACGATTTTGCTATACCCCCACTGACTGTGAATGATACTGTACATAATTTTTCTTAAATATCTAACTCTATATTCACTCCATCTTGCTTTTTTTAGCAATTCGACTGACTTTTATTTATCTAAAAAACTCAATTTTGACAAAATGTTGAGTTATTATCATTGTAGCAAGAAATTTGTTACGATAAAAGAAATCTTCGATTAGTCGACTCATCATTTTATCGTAAAATGTGTTAAAATGTTGAAAAATGTCAGTCTGTCTCTCCCAAACCCCAAAATTATGTCATGTAATGTCTTGTTTCGTGCTCATGCCAAAGGGTTTTAGTTCACCGTCATGGGAGAGTGTGTAAAGCTGCCAATATCTGGACGTAAGAAGCTGCAATAAGAGTATTTTGGGGTACTTTTATAGTGCTTTTCCATGGAAAATGACTCAAACTGATTAGTTGACTACTAAAATAGTCACTGATTGTTTTAGTAGTCGATTAGTCATCGATTAGTCAACTTATCGTTGCAGCACTACTACACTTAACAGAATGGTCCGGTCTCATTCAACCCTCAAGCAACCACAAAAATCTAAAAAACATATACTTTATTAAGGTTCACTTTATATGTATTGTTTCAGATGTAACTCCCCAAAAAGGCTGCACGATATGAGAAAAAAAAATACATTAAGCAAGATTATAGATACACTGAATTTAAAAAACTAGCAGAAATAATTTCCAACATTATTTTATTTGACCAACTGATCACTGAACTGAACACAAAAGGCACCAACAAGACAGGCTAATAAATAAATGTATTTTAAGTGCAGTTTTCTACTGATGCTCTGATTTAACTAACTCAAAAAACGGTGACAAGAACATTGCAGTTTTCTGCGATGTGTTTATCGTACAGGCTGACATCACAATGATGATAAAACTACAATACATCATGCAGCCCTGCTCCCCAATGGTTGCTGAAAACATAGATTACATTTTATCTATTCATAACAACATTGTGAAACAGGAACCCAGCTGTCTTACTACTGCCTTTCCTTAGAATCTGCTTTAACGTCCAACCCTGCCTCTACTAAATATTGTTAAGTGCAAGACACCTGTCAAACCCTGTAACTGTTAACTGTTTAGAACATACTGGCCAGAACTTTAATCTGTGGTGTTAGGACAGTCAGTATTTTATGTCTACATATTGCTCTGAGCGCGCACACACACACACACACACACACACACACACACCAAACAGCACATTAGTAAAAAAGAAAGAGAAGAAGCAGCTTCTCCACGGCTATGATCTGGGTCAGATAAGCAACTGTGACTGACCCTGTCCAAACACGCAGGGACTGTGCTGCACTGTATCTGCTGCTGCTCTCTCACAGTCATATCACATACTGCCCTAATGCCTAGCAAGGCTTTAATGATGATCCTGTTTACAGGCTGGAGGGATAAATCTATCAGAGAAATCTGATTATTCCCAGAATTAATGAACGAGGGAGCCAGACATACACACAGAGAGAGAAACAGATAAAACAGACACGCAGAAAGAGGGACAGACAAACAGAGAGAGAGGTCAGGCAGCTGAGGTTGCCCAGGGGTCTGTGATCTCAGCCTTAGCGAGTTAATGGTAGAGCTAATACTCAGATTAAAACTCTTATGTCACCAGACAGACATGACCTGACAGTTGACACACAAACACAAACACACACACACACACACACACACACACACACACACACACACACACACACGGGCCCTGGATGAATGTACACTCATATGGATAGAGGTTGGTGCATACACACACTCATACCAAGCTAAATACACAGTATTTATCCTAAACTCAACTCCAGCTGCAAGCAACGCAGCGAGGTTATGACAGTGTTACAGCAGCTCATACGCTCACATGACAGCCTGAACACATGCAGCGTTCACATACTTTCATTATCGGCCCATCTAGCTTACCTTCTCCATATACTGTGAGCAGTTGGATTCTTGCAGTAGATTGGAGGCTTCCTGTTTGTAATACTCTCCTGTTTTTGTCAGAAATGGCCCTTCGAAGATTTCCTGATAAAACTGCAACACAGGAAGAAGAGAGGATTTAGTATAAGAAGACGATGGCTACAGCACATTTTGTGGATAATCCACAACTATAAGAAAAACACTCCCTAGTAATCAGGGCTGTGATCAGGACAATAAAGGTACAGTTCACCCCCAAATCAAACACATATTTTTCCTCTTAGCTGTATTGTTATTTAGCAATCTAGATTGTTTTGAGTTGCAGAGCGTGGGAGATATCAGCTAGAGAGATGTCTGCTTTCTCTCCAATAAATAAAACTAGATGTCACTCAGCTTGTGGTGCTCAAAGTGCCAAAAATGTATTTGGAAAACTCATCAGCAATGTCTCTTTCCAGGAATCATGACGAAGTTACTCAAGATAATCCACAGACCTTGTTGTGAGCAGCTTCATGTAGGAACTATTTTCTGTCTACCTGTCTTTCTTTCAAATGTTTTTTTTTTGGCGCTGTGAGCACCACAAGCTGAGGGTCATCTGGTTCCATTATATTAGAGAGAAGGCAGACATCTCTACGGCCAATATCTTCAGCACTTAGCAACCTATACTATACTGATCAAGACTGAGGTGAACAGTGCAACACAAAACAGATTAGCTGAGAATCAGATATAAAAACACAACACAAAGAATCCTCTCATCCTCTGGGTCAGTATTTGTTGTCTCACCTTTAGTGGAAACTTCTTCTTGTACTGTTCAACATGAACAAAGGAGTTGATGACCCCGTGGATTACCTTCTGGTTGGGGTTCTCGCCACAACGATCACTGCAAGATAGGAGGAAGCTAGCATTAGGTCTGATGTGTTTGTATTGTATTTTTAGCGGAGCACTGGAGTCATTAGCATGTTGGGAGTACTGGTAAGTGTAGGTTAAATCCTGCAGCCCAATTAGACTACATTAACAATGTCAAAGACTGGAAATAAGGAAGTGTAACACTGATAATTAAAAACAAAGGAGCGTACAATTAGATTAACAGGACTAAATACGCTTTCTCTCTTATCTGTAGCACTGCAGAAAGACAAATATTCATCTCAGACAATGAAAAGTGGACTTATTGTGTGAAAAACATACTTTTTGATTTCATTCAGCAACATCCGGATCAGGACAGCCTGCAGGGGCTCGATCATTAGTCTCCTCCACATATCTAGTGCCAGCTGCAACGACAGAGGAAAAGACAGCATGTAACAACAGTGTAAACAGATCATGGGTTAGGGTGGCGTAAGGTGAAATCTTGACCTGGGTGCTCACTTCCCTCTGAATCCCATTAATATCTAAAACAATCTGTGCATGTGCTCTCCTTACTTCCACCTAACAACCCTTGAGGGCGCAGTGTGCAGATTATATTTTATTCCAGTACGAGAAAATGAGTCAATACCTCTCCGATCTCCATGAGCGGCTCGTTCATGTCCACTCCCCCGTAGCCGTACTGTAGGTCTGCTTCTGTTAGTTTGTTCTTCTTGATGAACTGAGTGTTGAGATACCTGAATAAATTGGGCCGGGAGGTCAAGAGGTTAACATACTAATCGTATCAAGTGTGTACAACAACAACAACTGCAACTACAGTGTTGCACAACCACAACACTGCTGCTGCCAGGAGCCACCGGCTGAAGCTGAGTTCATTCACTCATGGAGGCGACGTGTGAGACGGTCAGTCTTTGGTTACCCTGATGGTCGCTCACTCACTGTGTGGCTATTGAGAGGCAGGTTAGCCAATGAAAGCAAACAATGTCCAGGATACTTTGCCAACTACTGAGCCTGGGACACAGCCAATTCTAAAAAATATTTCACTGTGAGACTTGGTATATTAAGATGTTTTTTTCAAGGCAAGTTATATTTAAGATGTTTTTACATTTTTTCTTTAAAGCCAGTAAGAATAAAATACAAGACCAAAATTACAACAACCAAAACTGAAGGGAAAAAAATTTGAACCGACATCGTACCGGTTTTAGCCATTGCTGCAAAATCTCAGTTACATAGCCAATTACTGATACATTTTGCACATCCTTGTGTCATCCAGGGTACAGTGACAGCTAGCTAGCAGACAGTGGCTCCTCTGCACTGAGCATCCTGGCTGAAAACAAAATATGAGGGTTGCTGATTCTGCTGTCCTGATCTATGTGATGTTATTTTGAGAGGCAAAGTGGTAAATTATTTGGTGGGAAAAAAAAGATCTTACCAATTATTTTGAAATTTTACAATGCAATGTCAAAAAGGAAAATCATAAAATCCTGCTTCCCATGTCTTACCATTTTTTAAGACTTTTGAAAAAGTGATGCAAGACGTTTCAATACGAATTAAGGCCTTATCTTTAAATGAATAACTCCAATGTTCTCTAAGACTTTAAAGGATCCCTGGGTTGATAAATGGCTGTGGCTTTGGGGAGCGCTATTCCCTCCAGACAATGACTGCTGGAAATTAATAATCACAACACCAGCTACAGTTCATGAATGTCGTATTCTTACAGTGAACTTTGTGATTTTAGTAACACAGACTGGTGACCCAACAGTTAAAGGCAAACTGTGGAACTCATGGGTGGCATTAAAGTTTGTATATCCGACATTAGTCCCATTAACTGGTCAAAAACAGGTTTAAAAGATGAAAAACATCTCCCTAATAACAGACCAACAGGTTAAGATGATTCAGATAATAACAACAGAACCATCCCGTCTTAATCCTGCATCAATCAATATGTTTGATGTCATTACTGTGAATCAATTTACTTTGTCTTTCTTGTGTGAAAGCAGCTGATCAAAACACTAAATCACTGAGCATCATATCACCCAAGTCTGCAGCTCTACAGAGAATTGTAGCACATTGTTTTGGTTTTACAGCCCACACATTTACTGTATGGCTGTGTCTCACAGTGGTCTCATTAACCCTCTGTAGGCAGCAGTTTCAGGCAAAAAGATCTGACAATCTGACGGCACACGATCTGCCCAGCACCAAACAGCGGACTGACAAAGTAATCTCACTGGGAAACTTTTGCATATTAGACAGAAACACACAGAGCATCAATATAAGGAAGACTCATTTCATACTGCTGTCACTGATTAATATGACAGATACTCTGATGTTGAAATGCATAGACCGGAATTGTGTCTCAATGCATGTCTGCCGTGTTTCAACATTTCTCAAAGGAAGCGAGCAGCAGGACAGCGACCAGACAGACTGACACATATTTTGATGGCTTTCATCACGCTGATGTACGCTGGCTGATTCTGTCCACTCTAAGTGATGTGTGGTTTTCACAGCTGTGCTGTCTGCCTCTATCAGCGGCATAGCAATCACCCTGGGCCTGATTTCTCTCAAAGAGTTCAGCTTTGACAAGCATAAAACACCAGATTCAAGTGTTGAAGGACTGCTAACACAACAGCTAGTGTTGAGCACAACTAACCATGAAACCTGAAGAGCAGAATTGTGACTGACGGTGTTAACAGTTTCTTTTTATTAAGCTGGCACCTCAGTCCAACCTCCATGACATGATAATTTGTGTTTGACAGGATGCAAACGTACACGTGTACATTCACAGACATAAGTGAGGATAATAAGCCAAGCTCTGCTATATTAAGAGCTGAACACTACTGTGTCACCACTAAAACCAAGAGCTGCCCTCTCTCTTGTCTCTTTCTCTTGTGCTGACATAATAAATTACAAAGGCATATGTATGCGGAGACAGTCCAGTGGGAAGTACGCATAAAAATAGATCTGAAAGCTCTCCAAGGGAATATTGATTCAGAGTGGATCAGCTTTTCAAGGTAATATTTTAAGTGTACAAAAACTTTCGGCTAGCTCATGATAGAATTAGTACATTCGGCATCTGAGGACCTTGACACGCAGAGACGACTTTAAAGCGCCGGGGCTGACAGAGACAGGCGTGTGCTTTCGCTCACGACTTTTGTTGGATGGTGTACTTGAACACACCGCATTGACAACAGCGAACAGCGGGCTGAATACAGACGTGTCCTTCAAATGTACTTGCAAAACATTTCAAACAGAGAACAAAACAAAGTCGCCTGCCTCTTCAACACCACTGTGAATTTAAGGAAGCGGTCTCATCATATACTCAGACTAAAACAATTAACGTGACACTTTAACACAATTGTTGTTGAATCAGCATCGTGACTCACTGACATCAAAAACTACATCAGTCATATAGAAACAAAGAGCATGAAAGGCAGCGCTGTTACCTGTACAAACAGTCCATGTAGTCAGCTCCTTTGCTGTACTCGTCCCAGTATCTGTGGTACATCACTAAAACCTTCTCTTCTGATTCCAGGACTTTCTAAAATACACACACAAGCATGACGTGTTACGGAAATAACCATAATGCCATAAAAAAGAAATGTGCTTTAAAGGTTTTTCTTTGCCAGCAATTGGAGAGCTTTTGTGAGCATTTACCTTGTACAACTGCCGAACATGATTCTCGAGAAAAATCTTGGTCTCTGTGTATAATCTCTCACCCAAAGGCTCTGGGTATGCAACACACAAGGCATAAATGTCACTAGTGTCGGAATTAAGGAGAAATAATGAGGACAAACATGATTCCATACATAGATGTAAAACTACAGTTTATAAAGATGTAGTACGTATGTAATACTAGATAGAGAACATATGTTTTAGTGAGTAATTCCCTACGAATAATTTAACAGCTCAGTTGATTTCACACTGACATTTAACAAATCTAACAATCTGAATTAGCTATATTTGGTGTTTAAAACTTAATACACAAAGCTCTGTACAAGCTGGCACTTGCTTTACTGTACTGAGCAGCTATGTGACTTCCTGTCCTTAAACCCTGCTCTAAGACTTCCCATAAAATCTTGTGCTGTAATTTAAATTTCTACATGGAGCATGCTGGCATAGGATACGAAAACCGGTCATTCCACGTGGCTCTCTCCACATAGTCGAGCATCACAACAGCCTTGATTGTCGTCAGCAGCTTGTTCCATGTCTCGTCGAAATCCACCACCCGCGGCTTTAAGGACATTGTACAGTTTCTCTTTCAGACTGACAGAAAAAAGAAAAACAGGAACATAGAAGTGAGCAAGGGAATTAAAAAATGAACATATAACTTGCTTAACTCATAGATACAGTTTCTTAATTATCATGTTATCATGTAGCCGTTCTCCCATCTTCCCATCCTGCTGTTTGGACTGTTAAAAGCAGATATAATGGGCCTTAAGTGAATGGATAACATCTGTAGTGAAGCAGGCTAAAGTAGCAGTGGAAATACACAGGTGTCTTTAGCAAGTGACAGGATAAACATAATGATCAAAAACATTTTCAAGTCATTTTTATGAAGCTCATGACACTAAATACATAGTTATTAAAATATGAATACAAGATTTGTTGTCATTTCTTTAAATGACTTTTTAGTTCATTAGTAGAGGTAACTGAAAGTAACGTTGATCATGAGTAACTACATGACACAGATGTCAGTATCTAAGGCAAAGTGAACATGCACATCAACAGAAATGAATCTAATAAAAAGCCTGCTTCACAACAGCTGCTCACATTTCGATGGTAGCAACAGCTTAGATAATAATTGTGCTCAAGTTCATGGATGTACTATCGACATTTGATATCAGCAAACACACTTGGATAACCATCAGGTATCAATACTGTTGTAGCTGTACAACTTATCAGCCGACACTGCTGCATAAAATAATATGTAAACTTCTATATCTGTATCAGTACAATAACAGATCACCTGCAAGTAGGAGAACCTAGGCCCTGTGTTGTTTCTCGTCATTCATACCAGTTGAATTCACGTCAGTGAAAACATTGCAACATCATCATGCACAGTTCTTCTTGCTATCAAATTCACATATTGCGATATTCGTCCTTCAAAGGGGAGCGTTAACGTTACTAATAACACAGCCTTCTTACAGTCATGATAAAGACAGCCAAGTTAAGGTTACTAGCTAGCGGAATGCCAATCCCAAAATAGGATGGCTAGCTAAAAGGCTAGCTAGCTTCTAGCTAGCATGCTACTTCTTCCTGCTCGAGTCCCAACAGTTTTTTGAGGTCTCGGCTAGAAGCTAGCCGTTAGTCAGCTAGCAGGAAGCTAACGATAGCTCAGCTATCGCTAGCAAATGGTCATCTTCTTTGCAGTTTCCCCACATTTGTACTGACAGCTCGGCAAAACATGGCGCTGTTGTTAAACAAAGGAGGTTACTGAGGTCGAGCGTGGACTTTTGAATAGTACGTACCTCTGTTCGGTATTTAGTTGTTATAAAACTCAAGTTTCTCCGCTGTCACAGGCTTGATTTGTCTCACTTACAGGTCTTCCCTACCTCGGATTCTACCATTGTATTACGCGGGGGTGTATTATGAACAAGCGTAAATTGGTCGTTACGCTTTATTGGTTTTAAACACGGTGAAGTCTCTTTAAGAATTTTTCGATTTTAAAAAATGTATTCTTTATTTGTACATATCGATGATAATGACACCAAACCCACACGGACCCAAGCCATAAGAACACCCATTTATGAATGGTATCGTCTAAAACTACGGAAAGCTCTTGGGAATCGAGAAAAAATACAACCACTGACATTCTGCACGTTATAATGTGTTTTATCTCAGTTTTAATGACAGAGGGTTAACATTTTGCCTCATTTGTATATATCTAACTACAATAATTCATCAGCAGCAGTGTTACTGTGTGTCCTGTGATATTTCTGTCATAAACTGACAAACTTGACAGTTGAAGGAGAGAAACATCAACAAAAATGAAAGTCGTTTACAAATTATGGCCTGCGTAGTGTGTGCCATTTTAAAATCGCAGGAGCCTAAAATAATTACAAATGGCTGAATATTATATTGTCATACAAATATATTTTATTTTTTATATTACTTAGCAGCAAGAATAGAAGGATAATCAACCAATCAGAACAGTCGATGGATAACTGCCCGTTCCCATGGTGACAAGGCTAAATCATAACAATTTATAGCAATTTATCAGTTTGTTATAAGTTTTTCTGACCGTCGTTCAAGCTCACCAGCCTACACACAACAGGTAAATAATATTTTAATGTAAATATAAGTTAACTGTTTATTAACAAGTTATTTAATTATTGATAGTTAGCTAGTTGTGCCTTCATGACGTATTTAAAGAGCTTCCGGCTAACAAGAAACTAGCTAACTAGCTAAAATATCAGTTTTAGATAGCTTTACCGAAGTCACCCATTGATGTTATTTTATAATATCATTTAACAGCAATATTTAAAGTGGTTAGCAAATTGTTGACGGTTATTAATTTGGTCAAAGTTAACTCAAACTATAAATAATTAAGAGAGAAAACCTTCATTATGTTAGCTACTTGGCTTCACCAGCAGAGGGAGCCATCCAAGGTCAACGTTTGTAGTCCACCTGTCTCAGAGGAAATGGCTCTTTTTATTCACCTGCCAACCAGCCTACTACATGATACCATTTTGTCTCACTGAGAAATTGCATTCATATATTCACGTTCATTAGGCAGCACTGGTTTCTGATTGTAAACTAACATTAACCTCCCCCACACCAACGTTACTCAGTAACTCAAGACAAAGGCTGTACTGGGGAATAGAGAAGTGAGTGGCACACAAACTACGGGAACTGGTTGACTCATCATGCTTGAGTTATTGGTTTACAGTTGGGCCATTTAACTAGTAACTGTATAAAGGCTTGTGGTGATATCAGTAAAGGATGAGTAAGAGGTGGCAAGGGAGACTCATTTAATTGATTTACCGTAGCTAATATTGTTTTACGTTTCCACTGCTTAATGAAAACTCTAACTCTAACCCTCTGTCAACCCAAGGAGAAATCTGAGTGATCAGTAGCCCCAGTCATCGCCTCTCGGAATGAACCGATTAAACGCAGGAGAGGAATATAAGCCAGGTTCACCTGTGTCCTGCACTCAATCACTGGTTTACCGGCAGCACGGCCAAAAGCTGTGTAAGCATGTTTAAAAGCACATTTCCTAGCACAGTGTAACATGTTAGGCTACCACTACACACTACACTATTACTATAGCTAACTGACATCTCATCATGACAGCATATGGGGTTGACAGACACTTCTTAATGTTTTGCACATTTGACCCATCTGGACAGACTTTATTAGCAGTGTTTGCAATGGTGACGTAGTTATTTCAAAATTTAAGTCCTATGTCCTGACACATAATATTGTTTTACTCTTGCATTTGTTCAACATTTAATTATTTAGAGTGTGTATTTTAAGAGTGATGTGTCTGACATATTAATAAACTGTTTTATTAAGAAAATTATAGCATACTTTACTAAAAGAGTTTAAGCTTTTTTTCAAACTAGTGGAAACAAAATGTCTGAAATACACATATAGTTCATTATTTTTAGTTCAGGTTTTTGCTTTTGAAATGATTTAAAACATGCATATTTGCACATGCATAGATTATGTCTTATTTGCATATTTGAACCTAAAATAAATAAAAAATATTTGTCTTTATGTAAGACAATTATTACAATAATGTAGTGAAGTTTTATCGTGATATATATTGACTGAAATTTTTACCCTGTTCATCTATGTTGTCTTATATTTTTGTCTAAAAATCTAAAGGCAACTTTCTCAAAATTATTATTTTTTCTTCTCATACTCAGGGCCAAAACCCCTTCTTCAGTAGCACGTACATTCACCAAACCTTCCCATTTTTATTCTTGTCTATATTCTGAAAATTTTTACTCAGAGTTTCATTCATATAATATATAAACATGGCAAAAATTTGTTTGGTTTTAGTGGCTGTTTGCGTTATTTGCTGATTTATGGAGTAATAAAAAGAGATATCCAAAATTCCCTCTGTAAAAACATCTGAGTCTAATGTGTCAACAAAATAAAACAATAATTTTGAACCTGCTTTACCCAATGTTCAGATTTGGCTCTGGAAATTAAGGCAGATCAGTGCATATTTGAACATATAATTTCAGAAAACTGTATTACAAAAAATAATTGTCTTAATTACTTACTGTAAGTTATCAACTGGGAAGTTTCACAGTGATGTCTATTAGCTGAAACCTTTACCCTGTTCAGCTGTAGTGTCTCCCCTCACAGACTGTGCACTCAAATCACCTGATCTATGATCTCTTACGCTGCATTTTTACCCATCCAGATGCTTTTTTCCAACGGCGTCACATCATGCTCCAGCCTGAGATGACGCAAGACCTGCCCTCTATGGCCATGAGCAGTACACCAACACCACAACCTCAGCCAAGCACCTTTCAAAGCTACCATGATATGATGAACCGCTCACAGCTGTGTATGCCCCCACTGTCAGGTAACACATTTTAACCAGACTTGTGTGTGTGTTATAGAAGTGTCACGTCACACACAGTTACAGCATGGTACTCAATTGTTAGAGGGTTCAGGTTTTGAATATTTGCTTTGGTCCTCTGCGTGGGTTTATGCATAGTTATGCATAAGACAGAAGAAAAGTTCATGCTGCCAGTTAATGCTGCCACATATTTAAGGAGCAAGGCCTTTGTTAACACATCAGAAATTGATAGATCATTTTCTACATTTGTTTTGCAGTTTACCTCCTCTAACAAATTTCCATTGAACCCTGACAGTAGTGATGTCTGATAGGGACGCTTCTGACATATTTCAGAACCAATAAAATCTATTAATTGTACATGAAACAGAAGGTATGGTGACATTTTACTAACTAGATTTGTTCTGTTACGGATGGAGGCTTCTTGTCACAGGCCAACAACACACATAAATAGAGTTAGCATCTTATAAATTAAAACATACATAAATTAAAAGGTAAACCAATTGCTATTCATACTTACATACTTTTATGTGTCAGTGCAGGACTTTTGCTTGTAAGAGAGTATTTCAGTGTGGTATTGCTGTTTCACCTTCTGCTTAAACGGCTGAGAAATTATCTCACAGATGTCCAAACAAAACAGACCATCGACATGTTTCCTCAACAGAAGGTCCCCTATTTACCTCTGTGATGCCTGCAGAGGGAGCCAGCTTCATAGCTTTGGGTATAAATAATTCAGCTGAGAAATAATGCTGTGTTATGATCGTGGCTATGCATCTAATAACTTGGCTATATGAGTGTGGGTCTTAAAGCAATCACATCCCATTTTTGCAATGGCTTTTATCAAAATATTCCATTGTGGTTCTGTCAGTAAAGATACATGCAATGTTATCAAATGTTATCTCTGACTTACACAGTGAAGTTTCAGCCATAATAAATTTTTTTGAGTCATTGAAGTCCAAATCATCATGTCTCCACTGACATCTTCAATAAGCTGCATTCTTCAGTGTTGTGCTGAAAAAAAACATTCCTCCCCGTGGACAAACAGCAGAGCCCCTGACTCATAGCGCTGTGTTGACATCAGGAGGCCAGTGATGTCATAGTGATGTCAATGCCTCTAATTGTAAAATTGCACACACAGCCTCGCTGTTGGCTGTGGTAACATTTCAGTCAGAGGGAAGACTCTGAAGGGGACAGTTTGTCTTGGTAAAAGCCTGGGAGTAGATCCAGTATGGCTGTGACTGGGGATGAGACAGAAACAGGTATGTTTGCTACCATCTCTTTTTCTTACAGATAAAAAAGGGCTTTTTTATATTGTTGTTGTGAAGTTGAAATAATCTCTAGTCAGTAAATATTAATGTCAACAATCAATGTGGAATAATTTGAAGTTAATATCTCATCATTATTGTGATATTTTCAGCCATTGCGTTCTGTATTTGTTTCTATTTTTCCCAAACCAATATTACAAAGCTTTGTAATTATCTCAAATAACATCATAAGTGGGCTCCCATAAAAAAGTCGTAAAGGACTGCTGAAATATTGGCCTCATTTTCCACAGTCAGTAGCAACAAGCTTCCTCCGATAAGAAACATTTTGACAGGGTTTGTTTGTCTCCGCAGTCATGCTCTCTCCCTGTTTCTCTCTATATCTCTCTCTCCGCTGCTGCTCCTTCTCCCCCCCCCTCTCTCTCTGTGAAATGCTTCAATGCTCTGCCCACTCACAGCACATAGCAGCAGTAGCTGACGTCACTGCTTTTCCTGGAACAGGCAAATAAGATGTACGTTGACGTCAGTCACCAGCCACGCTGTGATTATACTTGGTGTTTTTGTCATTCCAGCATATCGCAGAATTAATCATGAATGTATTACATGTTATGAGGGGCAGTGAAATCTACTGGCAAACAAAGAACAGAAGAAAGTAGATAAGAATGGCACCCTTTCTTAATGTGTGTTTATTCTTTTAAATGGGTCTTAAACATCCATTTGATGAGATAAAAGAGGAGGTTGTGTGATAGTTTAATCCGTCACTACAATGAAAGTAGTAGACACACTGACTGACATGTTGCACTATATCTTTTTTAATTCAAAACTAAGCTAGTCATAATGTAAGTATTAATAACTTACTCTGAATGGTGCTTAGGCTAGCATAATTGTATGTATCCCCCTGATTCTAAACTGCATTAATACTTCTTACTCATAATTTTACTTCTGAATGGTAGATGGTCTGAATAGACAATCGGATCGCTTTCCATGCAATGCATTTTGGTTTTCACAGTTACTTCGGTTGTTCTGCCGTCTGCCACTTCTGCTACTGAGGATACTAACTGCAAAGAACTTTCACTGATACTTTTTGGTATCTGAGGATAGCTACTGATGTGGCTGGGTCCAGATCTTGGAATTCACCCACTCTACTACATTCGAGTTAACTGATTTGTCTGGCATTGCGCAATGGTTAAAATAAAAAACAATGCAATAAGCACAGCAAAGGGACTAACAATTAGCCAATCAGTGCCAAGGGCAGGACTAACAGTGCTGTCAAGGTGTTGTTGAACAGAACCAACAGGGTTCCATGGTGTAATGGTTAGCACTCTAGACTTTGAATCTAGTGATCCGAGTTCAAGTCTCGGTGGAACCTGTGGAACTGTGGGTGTGAGGTTTACATCATGGGTGTTTATTACTCAGAGGTGCAGTTCATACACTGAGTACTTGACAGTTTGTCAGATCCTGGGCTCCTCCAATCAGCATGTCAAAGTATCAGTGTGTGATAACATGCCAATGGTTACTGAGAAGCATGTGGTAGCCTCAGCCAACAGTGTTGAAATGTCACCTTTTGTGTAAAAAGCACTTTGAGTGATCGGAAGATGAGAAAGGTGCTATACAATAAGTAGTATAATAACAACCATGGCAAACACTAAAAGATTATCATAAGTGCTCATTCATAGGCAACTGGACTTGCTTGACTTTCTTGAAGGCGTTTTGCCTCTCATCCAAGAAGCTTCTTCAGTTCAGAACCGAAGAAGTTCAGAACTGAACGCTGTTGTCAAGCCAAACCATACGGTTCCATGGTGTAATGGTCAGCACTCTGGACTTTGAATCCAGTGATCCGAGTTCAAGTCTCGGTGGAACCTGATACCAAGTGTGAGATTTATATCTTGGGCAACTGTGGCTCAGAGATAGAGGGGGTTGTCCACTAATTGACAGCTTGATCCCCAGCTCTTTCAGTCTGCATGTCAAAGCACCCAAATTGCACCCTAGAATATGTCAATGGTTACTGAGTTGCAGGTGGCAGCCTGCATGGTAGCCTTGGCCACCAGTGTGTGAATGTGACATGTAGTGTAAAAAGCGCTTTGAGTGGGTGTGAGGTTTACATCATGGGTGTCTATTACTCAGAGGTGCAGTTCATACACTGAGTACTTGACAGTTTGTCAGATCTGTCACATCCTGGGCTCCTCCAATCAGCATGTTAAAGTATCAGTGTGTGATAACATGCCAATGGTTACTGAGAAGCATGTGGTAGCCTCAGCCACCATTGCTGAAATGTCACATTTGTGTAAAAAGTGCTTTGAGTAATCGGAAGACGAGAGAGGTGCTATATAGTAAGTAGTATAATAACAACTATGGCGAGCACTACAAGTGCTTTTTCGTAGGCAACTTGACTTTCTTGAAGACGTTTTGACGCTCATCCAAGAGACTTCTTCAGTTCAGAACTGAACACTGTTGTCAAACTCTTGTCAAGCATGCACCACAAGTGACAGGGTTCCATGGTGTAATGGTCAGCACTCTGGACTTTGAATCCAGTGATCCGAGTTCAAGTCTCGGTGGAACCTGATCGCAACTGTAAGATTTATATCTTGGGCAGCAGTGCCTCAGAAATAGAGTGGCTTATCCACTAATTGGAAAATTGACAGCTTGATCTCGGTTCTTCCAGTCTGTATGTCATAGCATCCAAATTGTTATGTCAGTGGTTACAGAGTTGCAGGTGGCACCCTGCATCGTAGCCTCCAGTGTGTGAATGTGAATGTGAAAGTGATAGGGTTCCACAGTGTAATGGTTAGCACTCTTGACTTTGAATCCAGTGATCTGAGTTCAAATCTCGGTGGAACCGGAGAGACAGGATTGCAAATGTAAGATTTATATCTTGGGAGGCTCAGAGGAAGGAGAGGGTCATCCACTAATTGGAAAACTGACACATCCAAAGAGCCTGTCAATGGACACTGAGTAGCAGATGGCAGCCTTTGCCACCAGTGTGTGAATGTGACAGGTAGTGTAAAAAGAGCTTTGAATCATTGGATGACAAGGAAGGTGCTATGCAATCAGGCATATGACAATCACTACAAGATTAAGATTAGCCATCAATGTTGTTCAATATCATAGTAGCAGTTTTTTTTTACTTTGCTCCGCTCTACTCTTAAAACAAGTATGTTGGCATGGCTATGCATCAGTGTGAACTTAAAATGATGTTAGATTCAGGAGGATACATTGCCCTTATTGGTTAGGGAAAATGGAATCCCCTTCCCATGGATATTAGTTAGAGTGAAGATGGTGACAGTGTAACAGGCTGACAATTCTGTCTGATATCAGGAAAGGTACCTAGAGCTACTGTGGAAAATAAAAGCGCTATCCTCTTCCTAGTTTGGTTGCACAGTGGTTGATGCACTTCCTTTGTGCTGTAAATCACCTTTTTTAATAGCCTTTATTTCACCATGTGATCACACAAGATGGCAGACAGAACTGCATCATGAAAGCAAGGATCATAGGAAACCAATCTAAACACAAATGGTGTCATTGTTCTATAGCAATTACACTGCGAAATCAAAAATTACTGTAGTTCATAATGATTAGTTAAAGCATGTAGTTTAGCACTTCAGAAAGACTTTTTCCACACATGCTTCATAATGGATTCACAAACAGCTGGTGCAACCCAGTCCCACTGACTTGCATGTTGTTTTGTGTCTCCTCAGGCACCTCAGGCGACATGCCTGCCTGCCAGTTGCATAACGCCAGCTCCAGCCTTCCACAGGAGGAGGCAGAGACCAGCACACACAGCTCCCTGAAACACGCAGAGACAATAGAAAAGAGGGAGCTCCGCTTGATGAAGAACAGGTAGGGAGGACCATTCTTACTCACCAGCTTGGACATTAGACCCTGGACGATAAATGAGCCATACCGATATTATATTTTTTTGGTACCACTTTGGTCAAGGTTCCAAGCAAACTGAGATGATACTAGAAGGTGGAGTTACACTACAGACCACTGATTGTTTAGTTTATATATTCTTATTAGAACTCTCAAATGCTGATATCCGTATTGGCTTTAACATCTGCCTCTGCTGGACACATTCACTGGTGATTCTCATCCAATCTAATGCCCTTTCAGTGTTGCTCACTGTGTACACAAATACCAAATGACAATGTATGACAATGACGGCATGCAATAATAACATCCACAAGTCTATCATCATTCCACCACATGATCCTCCTCCATCCAGAGTGTTTAGCTGCTAACTCTTAGGTTGTCTGACTCTCCATTATCTGCTCTGTGTCGCATGTTTGGAGTGAACAATGAGTTGGCTGATCAACTGTTAGAGCTTGTATTAGTAAGTAGGTCAGTTGTGTGTAGATAAGTCTTCTAGGATGCATTTTATTAATTTGGTTTGTGTTCTTGTTTATGACATTCCTTTGCCGTGGTTGACTCTAGTCCTGTCCTGAAGGTATCACAAACGTGGTCATAATTATCTTCATCTAAACTGTCTGTGCCCACAAGAGAGAACCGTTTGTAACTTTTGCTATGTGAGCTTTCTTTTCCCCTCTGTGAAAATGTATGCATGACTAGAATGAGATTTCCGTTGTTTCTGGAAGAGAAGCCAAGATGTCAGGTCTTCTCTTTCATGGTAACTGTTGTTGTTGCTTCCAGGGAAGCTGCCCGAGAGTGTCGACGAAAGAAGAAGGAATATGTCAGATGCCTTGAAAATCGCGTGGCCGTGCTCGAAAATCAAAACAAGACTCTGATTGAGGAGCTCAGAGCCTTAAAAGACATCTACAGACACAAAGTCGAGTAATTCCTCTGATTGCACACTCTGTGTTGGGCTGCTTCTGTGGGGTGTCTTGAGGACTCTGGTCTTGCTTAAACAGACACATAAACACACACTCACACAAAACACTCCCTGTGCTTGCAGTAAAATGTGTTTACACAATGATGTCGTTTCTGGCTCTGAAGTATCCAATGTGCCATCACCAGCAAAAACAAGAACCTAGTTTCAGGTCAGGGTAACAGTGAGTGTTACAAGGAACTTGTGTCCCTTTGAACAGAGCTGCTGCCAGACGATGCAGGGTCAGAGAGAACGAATACGTGGATCAAATGAAGACTCGAATTGCTGCACTAGAGGCAAAGAATCCCTGGCTGAAGGTCACGCTGCAGCACGGGAAGAAGTCACTGTTTTAACTTCATTGCATTTTGCATTCCTTTATGATCCGTTGTATAATTTGGCTCTATTAAAACACTGTATCAGCTGACAGTCTTTGTGATGGTCTGTTTTGCTACGGGGATTTGTTCAGGAAATGCTGCCAGAGGCCAAGAGTTCAAAGGGAATCAGGTCATCAGGGCTCCATGTAGCAATGTTTGTGTTATATTTTATTCCACATAAGAAATCTTGATGCAAGCAAACTACCAGGAATTAACAGCCACTGCATTTTATCACCCATCTTCCTTTTTGGTATTTAAATGTAGAGACCCTCTGAGATCTGTTGTGCATCTGTATGAGGACTTATCTGCTTCTAACCTGTGGCATTAATATTATTTGAGCAGGATTACCCTGTGTATTTTCAATATTTTTGAATAAAAGTGCATAGTTTGTACCAAAAAAAAAAAAAAAAAACCAAAAACAACAAAAAAGTATTTATCTTAATATGAAGGAGTATATATTTAGTGATCAAATACAGGCATTTGTGGAATTGTATTAATGTTTCTGTTTTGACTCTACTGTTTTTTTGCTGTCTTTTTTTGTTGTTGCTGAATTTAGAAGTTATTTATGTAACCATCATTTTGAATGCAGTTAAATAGAAATCCTGCTTTTTAACAGTCCTCTCTGTTGGTGCTTTATTTCTTCTCTGTAACACCGTAGCTGTTGTCTTGCTATGATCTCACTTTATTTGAAGGTCTGATAGACATTTTTTAAATGTATTTGCTTCAATAAAAAATATCTTGCACAATCTCTTTGTGTATAGCAAGTTTGTTTTCCTTAGTGTATAATCAACTGAAAATCCGAATCCTGTTTATGTTACCTTAGCCTGAGCTGTTTATATCTACATAGGGAGCAGGTCCTCGTCCACAGAGATCGCCATGTTGCACCACCATGTTCCTACAGTAGCCCAAAAGGGACAAACCAAACACTGGTTCTAACTAGGGCGATTCATGTTTTTGCGCAAGCCATCCTAGTTAGCAGCCCCTCTGCAACAAGCAGAACAGCATCGAAAAAACACAGATTTTTAATGTGAAACTGCTTTATTCAGTGCTTTTACCTGTTTTAATCACCTGGTTCAGTTGTTTTGGAGAGGAAGAGACCTCTGTGGATAATTCGGCTCCTGGTAAAAACCTCCTGAACATCTGGATCTTAAGTTAGAGAATAAAGGTGAGTGCACATTAGCAAGTGCTGGGCTAGTGGCCTATCTGTAACAAGCCGAACAGCATCGAAAAAACACAGAATTGTAATGTGAAACTGCTTTATTTAGTGTTCTTACCAGTTTTAATCACCTGGTCCAGTTGTTTTGGAGAGAACGAGACCGTTGTGGATAATTCGGCTCCCTGTAAAAATCTCCTGAATGCCAGGATCTTAAATCATCAGAGAAAAACGGTGAGCACACCTGTCTACTACAAGCCGAACGACATTGGAGAAACACTGATTTGTAATATTAAACTGCTATATTCAATATTTTTATTTAATCAATTAATTTTTTGGAGAGGAAGAGACCTCTGCGGATAATTCGGCTCCTGGTAAAAACCTCCTGAACAATGACCTCTGAAGGAATCCTAACCAGGAGTTCATATTAGGCACATGGGAGAAGTGTCAGCTGATTGCAATTGTCACCACTAGATGTCACTAAATCCCACACTCCTTTAATATAAGAAATACATTAAAAAACATGACGTGGTTGCTATGATTGTCACCAACAAAGAGAAGCAGTTCTTCCTCTTTCACATCTTTTGTTGCCTTTATGCAAATGACAAACATGTTGTGAAAAAGTTGCACTGTCATTGTGCAGTGTTTGCTTGCAGAGGAGGAAGTAGAATGAGTATTTAAACTTATTTTCCATAGATCACATCCAGAAGGAATGTGGATGTGCTGAGGGGAAGGACAGACTGGCCTGGTTTTCAGTGATGGCATTCTTTGACTCAATGGATTCAGTTAAATTCCCATGTACTCAAGAATTTGTTGCAGTCAAAGGAAAAGTGCACCTTCTCCAGGCAGATATCTGCAACTTGATTCATAGTTATGATAATGGGAATGGAATTTTGGTTTTCTTTACATGGAACACCTCAAAAATATGCAAAATATCTATGTTATTAGTATAATTTTTGAGCTACATCTTCACTGCTTTATGTTTGCGTGCAGTGTTTTCTGCTCTGTCACTCTCCATGTGCACTTTGTTTCGTAGACATCATGGAAACAAAACAACTGAGGGAAGAACCCAATACCACTGAGACTTACGCTGCACCTGGGCCTATTGTGAAACCTTATTCCTGTCCGGTCTGCAACAACACACAGTCAACTTTCACCCTGATTGAGACTAAACCACACTGTGGAATGCACTAGTAGGGAAAAGGAAGTACCGTCTAAATAGACCACACCTAGCATTTAATGTTACTAAATCAATGAGAGCAGGTGGAATGCTTTGTGTTATAGACAATGGCAATTAAAATGTGTCATTGTCTCTGGTGAAGTCACTGATACTTGCACAGATTGGTTTGCAAGTAGCATGTAGATGCCTCCAGATGCTAAGCACTCATCAGCTTCAGTGCACTCTTTAGTCTGTGATCTTGGTTTGCAGAATCTGAAACAGTTGCCTCTGCATCTTCGTAAAGGTTTTAAGAAAAACAACTTTCAGATCACACCTTTTGTTAAACACCTGGCACGGGCTGTAATGTGGGTGTAGTCCCTTTTCAAATGCAGTGCAGCCGCAGTGCCAGCAGGATGCACTACAGCACCATGCCTGATCATGTCAGCCAACACAATCATGCAAAAATCCTATAAATTCTCACTCATTCTCCATCAACAGTCATGGTGTCTGAGGCATCAGTGTATACATTGTCAAGTGTGACATTGAAACCAGCTGAGAGGATTAGTACACTCCTCAGGACCTCACTTTGTTTACGTTAACCTCTGCTAATCTCACACTTAATCCTGCTGGGAGCTTTAGTATGAGCAACCATTTCAATCTGTCGCAGGCACTGCAAGGCCCTCATGGATTTGTCAGTCATGAGTTAAGATCAAATAATTAACTGGCACTCACAAATATGGGCGAGAAGGAAATGGCAGATGTCCATGTTTGGGTGCATAACATGGCATAACACTGGGAGGGGTAGCAGTGGTATCCATGCACCTGTAAAGTAAGAACAAAATGCTTTATATTCATAGTTTACTTTTATTTACAGACAGTATTTTGCTAAATTTATTAGTGGAATTGAACAAACCATTAATGAACTTCAGGGGCCAACTTGAGCCCATGACAGTGTCTTTTTATATTATATTACTTATATTCTACATTAATATATTTTTCATATTTTATTGCATCCCCAAGAGAGTGTCATAATTGTCCATTAATTACATACTTGTAACCACCCACTTGAACCGGAACCTTTTCCATCACAGCCATAGCGCTGTAGGTTTCTGAGATGTGTTTACGTGCTGTCGGAAATACTGTAATTTCTACTTGCAATTTATATACGTGAAATATAGAAAACGAAACGAGAGGCAGAAATACAGAATAAAAATCTGAAGGTAAATTTGAACATAGATACTGCGCATTTTTCTTTGCAAGTTGTTTTCAAAGTTAAATAACATGATGCAAATGACGTATGCTGACACAAAGTACCTCAAATTATCTTAAAAGTTGGAGTGAGTGTGCTAGTGTGTTTTTATTCTGATGATGATTGTGTTCAATTGGGGCTGTTGTGTCTCTAAAATCACAATATGTGATGCGTTTAAAAGCGCGAAGCAATTTCTTGGCAATATTGTCGAAAATCCGACTTTCTGAGGAGCACGTGAAAGCCCCACGGCAGCGGATGTAGCAGCAGCAGTCTACAGTACATCGGCAACCATGTAGCGCCGAGAGCAGAAATATCTTCTCCAGACGAGCAAAATAATCATGTCCTCATGTTCATTGGTGTCGTCATAACGTAATGGTGGACCAAAATGTGTTTGTGAAGATATCTGGACGCTCGGACGGAAACTGCGAGGCGAGGGAGTCGAGTGTGAAACCGAAGCCTGTTAACATACACTGTCTTCCTTCGCCTGGACGTTAGTGAGGAGACGCTGGGCTGCTCTTCTGATTCATTAGCCCACCTCGGCGTGTTATCAGCCCTTTAAATGAGTCCACTTGTGCGGCTAAGCGTGCTGGAGACTCGGGGAAAGGGCGTGTGACGCTAACGGATACCCAGGGTTTGTAGTTTGCACCAGGTCTGGCTATCCGCGTTACCGCCCCGTTTTTTCCTCTCGTGTAACGCAGGCAGCACGGCCGGTTGGAGGCTGGAGACACAGTTTCAGGGGTTTGGACTATAACATAAAGCTGCCCACACCATGGGGAATACAACCTCCTGCTGCGTGTCCTCGAGCCCCAAACACCGGAGGAACAACCACTCCAGGCTCGAGCCCTACCGGCCGGAGCCGGAGCTGAGCCGGGAGGACACGGGCTGCAACCTCCAGCACATCAGCGACAGAGAAAATCTAGACGGTAAGATGCAGATGCAGTTAACCCTTTACCCTTAAATTACATAAGGCACAACACACAGCAGTTATAATTCAATGCAATGTGGTGTATCAGCTGTGCTCAGTGAGTTATTGCCCTGCAAACACCCACACCTCTTAATATTCAGGCTGTATTAACAGATAATAAGAGCTTGCAACATCTGTGCAAAGGACCCACCCACCCTTTACACCAATCACTACAACCTCCCTTTGCACTTCCTTTCCAGCATTTTGGAAATCAGCCTTACAATAGAGGTTCCCAAACTGGGGTGCAAGAGTGCCAGTGTACTTTTGCAGGGGAAATACTGTAGGCCCAACTGTTAGTTTCACCATTATCTTCCACTCTTTGTGTGCTATACACCAACTTCACAGCGTCCAGGTTGGCCTGCTGAGCCCCGACCCTGATCTTGTGTCATCTCCACCTTGTGTGTGTGTGTGTGTGTGTGTGTGTGTGTGTGTGTGTCAGGTTGGCACAGTTTGTCGAAAGTGTGCATTTGTGTTCCTGCGGGAGGGGATGTGATCATGGGTGTCCATTCACTTCCCACAGGGCACTGACTAGGAAATGACGCAGCCACACATTGCAGTGCTCATTAACACCAGCACAGTCACATGCTGCTGTACATTTTGACTCTAATACATGCGGCACATTGGTTGGTTTTCGGGGCTTCCCCAACAAAAAGAGGAATAGTTCGGCTTGTAAGATGTTCACACAGTTACTGGAGACATAATATGGTTTGATCTGTAATCTACCAAAACAAATCTGTACTGACACACTCTAAAAACAGTTTGTATATCTCAATTTGTCTGACATGGCAGACTTTTCCCCAGAAGCTGTATTGCTCAGTGTAAATGATGTGCTGTAAAAAAAAAAAAAAAAAAAAAAGGCCAGTCAACCTCAGTGTACCCCTCCCTATGAGTAGTGGGCTTCCTGCAGTGAGTAATCAAGAAAGCCTCGAGCTCTGAGTCTGATCTGTGCAACCTTCAGCAAAGAGTGCAGGGAATGGGTCAAATGTGTGTTGATCAGTGTGTTGTTTGAAGCACAGTAGAGATATTTGTAGAATATTTTTTGGACTATAGCTGCAAATAAATAGATATTTGACACCAATGCATCCATCCATTCTCTGCAGCTTTTCTGGGTCAGGGTTGTAGTAGTCAATTCCAGGGCATTCCCAGGCTGTATGAGATATATAATCCCTCCCAGCATGTTCTGGGTCTACCCAGGGGTGTCCTCTTAGTTGGACGTGCCTGGAATACTGGCACAGGAAGGCATCCCGGGGGCATCCTAATCAGATGTCTGAGCTACCTTGTACCTGTATCTTGTGAAGAAGCAACAGTTTTGCTCCAAGCTTCTTCAGGTAAACCCAGACACCTTACAAAGGAAACACAAGTTTGGGTGCTTGTATCTGTGATCTTATGCTTTCAATCATTATCCAAAGTTGCAACAGAATTATATGCTAGAAAATTCCACATTTAGTATGGTAAAGCCAACATATAGGGCCTGTCCCAATACCCACACTTCCCCTAGAAATACCCACTTGCACTTGGTTGTGCGCGTTCACGTTTAGGTTACTGGTGTCCCACAACAGAATTGAGGTAGTGGAAGTGGTTTCCGACACTTAAAACCCGTCCTAGATTCCAAGGGAGCCCCGACCCACACTTTCAACGAAGTGGAAGATGAAATTTCCCAGAACACCTTGCTACGTCAGCAACTTCGGCAAATTTTGGAAAACAATTTGTTACTGTACGATCTGAATGTAGGCTATACAAACAACAGATGGTTGCACTAGCGTTAACTCATCAGCAACTCGGTTGAACACAGCGTCAAAGTATTTAAACAAATCGACTCACCCGAACAAAATTGATCAGAACTAGAAGACTTTGTAGGCGTGACGTATGCCTGCATGTCGGCCATGCCGATTTGCATGAAGTGGTGACTCATTTCTTCGGGAAAGATCTAATATTTCCCACTTCCCTCATCAAGGGTTATCTCGCAAACGAGGGCACTCAATACCAAGTGGAAGATTTAAGGGGTAGAAATGGGATTGGGCCTTAGACCATCATGAGACACTACTGTAAATATCTCATGTTGACCTCATGGCAGAGGAATTTCTAGAGTAGTTTAGAGCTGCAGTGATTTGTCAATAATTGATGATTCGCTCAAAAGAAATGAAATCAACTGCAGTCAGTGAATCATTTCAGGCATTTTCACGTAAAGATGGTTTTTCAGGTTTCAGCATCTTAAGTGATTATTTGCTGAGTCTCCTTTGCCACGGTGTGAGTAAAATACTTGGGTTACTAACCAGTTGTTTTTCTTGATGAAGTGTTTGGTCATTCAAATCAGAAACCTGTGACAGCTGGTCATTTGAATCTCCCAAAGTCCATGATGACGTCTTCAGATGTCTTGTGTTAAGATACTCAGTTTACAGTCAAATAAAAGAAAGCAGTGCAGTAAATCCTTACATTTGAGAAGCTGGGACCAGCAGCTGTTTGATAAACGACAGTCAAAGAGGAAGAATAGTCGATAGAATAGTTCATTTTCGGTCAACAGACTAACTGATTTGACTTCACTTTGTGCTCCCTGAAGTTGTGATAGATGCTTTCTTTTCTATTATTTTGACATTTTATGGATCAATGACTTGATAAAGAATGAAAATAACTGTTAGTGCAACAGATTGATGTGAAGCTGTCACGGTGAGGCAGGCCTTATCCAGATTGCTTCTCTTGTGTTTAAAACAGTCACTGGACAAGAGGACCGAATGACTAACAAATCCAAACACAAAGCTTGGACTTGTTCCTCTTGGTAAATGTGATGATGGAAGGAATGGGAGAGAGCAAGAACTGGTTTCAAGCTGTTTTTTTAGTGTTTGTCCTAAGCTGTTTGCACAAGTCTTAAGGAATGACCCTTTGTGTCACTGGACCTCTAATAACACCCACGGCCAGAAGACTCCTGAACCTATCCTGTGGGGTAATACTGCTTAATTTAAGCAAATAAACACAAGAAAGTCACACATACAGTCGGTCATCATGCCATAGCCTGGCTACTTTTAAGAGCTGGTGACTTTGTTGAACAGTAAACGTGGAAATGTGCAAGGACACAATGCGACGCAGGGTGATGTGATATCTGGAAACAGTGGGTCGCTCGAGTGTTAATCTTGCTTCACCATGTGAGGGCAGTTTGATTATAATGATATTTGAGTTGGTTGTACCTGAACAAATAGTGTTTTCTATTTGCTTAGAGTGCATGCCATCATCTGCTTGTGTTGTGTGTTTGTGTGTGTGACCCCGGCTGCCTTGAGCATGTGATTACAGAAAAAATCTGCCACGAGAACTGCTGACAGTGGTGACGACACACACAGCGCTCATTGAGCAGCTTCGTTACAAGTATGAGAGGGTCTTTCAGGTGGGCCCTTCTACAATGCAGCAGTATAATCTGATTTGCCTGAGTGATTGCTCGCTCTCTAAAGTGACCCCGTGTTTTCTCATTATAGTGTATACACCATCAGTTAGAGATAAAGAGGCTGGAGATTCAGGCTTCACTTGACAGTGTATCCATCTCTGTTTATGTCTGTTTGTGCTCAGCCTGTCATGCTAAATAGGTTGCACTTCAAAGCATGTATATCTGCTTGTAAGAACATAGAGTACCATGCCAATACCGTAGCACAGGCCTCTCAGGGTCAAGCCCATCACTCCTCTTAGACTGTGATTAAGACATGTCGACTGTCACTGATACACGGACCTGAAGGGTAGTTAAGTTTTATGGTTGCCATCAAAACAAAGGTTAAGTAATTGATTCCCAAGGGTAGGAAATCACTTGTGAAATACACCAAGCTCTGCACGGTCATTCCACAGTCAAGATGCTCTCCAGTCTAAATGCACTGAATATGAAAAATGCATAGGTAGTTACATAAAGATGTGTTTTCTAAAGTCTATAAATGGCTTTATGGAAATTGGGTGTTGTTGGCTGGCAGCAGTGATGTGGGTTTAACGGCTTTATGGGCATGGCTTCACAAAGCATGAAATATCTCTCAACACTTTTATTTGAACCTTTTTTTAAACCACTATAAATCTAGCAACAGAGAGTGGCACTGTAATTGAATTAATTTTGAATGCAAATAGACAGAAGGGAGTAATAATTTCTCAATTTATTGATCATAATCACAGTTTCACTTGAGCCATTTGCTATATGTTATGAATGAAAGCGAATCAGTAACAACCCTTTCCTATTCCCAGATCCCATCGGCTATAATCTGACAACGATAAAGCCTCTATGGGCAACGGCCAAAATATGGGGAGATCTGATGTAGCCAGCGGATATCCAGGCCAAGACTTCCTCTAATTGTTTACAGTTCAATTTGCAACTTGAGACAGGTTCAGACAATATTTCAGATGATCTCTTTAAACAGATGCCTGCTTATGAATGCAGACAATTAGTGAAAAGCTAATAAAAAGCTAAGTCATCGTCGAATGATAGCCTGGGGGTTCCAAATTGCATTTTGGCCAATGCATTCCTTTGCTCTCCACACAGACCTACAGGCAACCAAAACTGGCTCAGGCATGATTGGTTAGTACTTCTACTACAAACACAAACCAGAAGACTTATGATACCAAAATCTTGTAATAATAATTATAATAATAGTAATACATTGGATTTATATAGTGCTTTTCAGAGCGCATTCACACCAGGATAGTCTGGGGGACTTGATTGGGCAGGGAATACCAAAGAATTTCACACCTTCATTTGCACTTTTTAAAGCGGACCAAAACGCCTGGACAGCGTCACGTAGTTACAACAGCTGCTCGTTTTGGGGTGGTATTGCCCGAAACGACCACTGACCAGGACGAAAAAAAGCATGAGGAAGAGAAAACCTGCTTATGGATTGCCCAGGACCGAAAACGGAAATCCATCCCCTTCAGCCGGTTTGGTCACCAAAACATTGGAGCAACACCAAATATATGCAGTCTTGCCCAGTATGAGCAGCGGGCAAGGCAGTGAGCTATGTCACTTCCTCTCTTTGGTTCACTGGATAGTCGGTTTGCAGTCGAACCGCACCGGGGTTCACTTGCAAGTAAACCGAGACCCCCTGTTTTCAAGCAGACCAGGGTTCGCTCGTTTAGTCCGCACCAGAGTTCAAAGGAGCATTCACACCACTCCAAATGAACCGAACTATCCGTGGAAGCGGACCAGGGTTCGTTTAAAGCGTACCAAACAGCGCCAGTGTGAATGCGTCCAAAGACTCTTTACAGAGAGCAACAACAGCTATTAAGAAAAAAAGAAGATGAGGAAGATGAAATAATCCATAGAGAGGTAGAGAGGGAAATGATGCAGAAAGGGCGAAGTACACTGATTTTAGAGGTTGTAGGCAGTTTTGAAAAGGTGTGTCATGAGGGTTTTCTTGAAGGTTTTCTTTCTCATGTCTCCAGGGAGTGAGTTCCAGAGGGTGGGAGCAGCAGTTTTAAAGGCCCTGTACCATTGCCTACAGATTGTGCATGCATGTGCAGTTATCTGTGAATAGATATTACCCTTGTCATAGCTCTGTATGGGACAAAAAAGATGCAAACAAATCAAATGACTTGCTAAATTGAGGTTTTTTCAGTTTGCAAAAAGAGGATTTCCCCCTGGAAGACGAATAGAAGAGGAATATGGAGGATAGGATGATCAGAGATTACAGATTGTTATCTACATGTGCATGTGATCTATGCTGCTCATCATATCTAGGTTCACCATCATTGCAGTGCTCAAAAGAAAGAGGCACTTTTTTTTTTGCAGTTTCCAGGCCCTCCAAACCAACAGCTGAGCTATTTTTAGACTAATTTGATCAGAGAACATTGTAATGCTGTATTGCTGTGCTGCAGCTCTAAGTAAAGGTAAACTGAGGCCACTTACGATGCCTCAGAAATAAGAGAGACAGGAAGCCGAGATGGAAGATGAAACAGATGGATCTCTCACCCTGTTTGGGTTTTACTTAACATAGACATCTGTAAATGAGCAATGGCCCCAGGCCCAGCATTCGTCTCTGTCTCATCAGTGTTAAAGTTAGTTATTTCTGGAGTGTGCGCACACACACACACACACACACACACACACACACACACATATTGATGAGTCTTGCTTGCAGGCTAATTGAAATCTGGACATGGATTATTCATGCCTGGTTGATGAGCCTGGGGAGTCTCCTAACTATGAATTCCAGACGAGTTGACCTAGATGTACGGTGTATGATATGGTTATGTTTTGATTGTTGCCGAGGTGAAAATGCTCCTTTTTTGTGTCATCCCATGTCAAGATGTGAAAAAAGATAAACATTTGGCTAAACAGTAGAACTGATGATGGTTACTCAGTCAACATTTTGGCATATTCCCCATTTACAGGTTTTAACTGAACCAGCTCCTTTCAGATTGCCCCTTACTACAATTTGATGAGCTGTCTAAACCAGGGCAGCAAATGTTGCGTTTTGGTGTCAGCCTCTGAAATCTGGCAGATTCTTTGTATACCCATATTTTTATAGGCATTCAATCATCACTCTGGGACAAATCAGTCATGAAAGAGGCAGCAATAACTGTTTCAGTTTTGGGTGGTGCTTTTGATGGGGTGCGATTCTCCCTCATTTTACGCAACTTGCTCTTTCCAACACAGTGTCATCATCAATGCTGTCGCTATCACTTTCACTATTGCCCTCCCCATCCATACTATAAACAGCTACAACATGCATGCTCTTAATCAGCAGTTTGGAAAATGAAAGACATAAGTACACAAGATAGCTTCAGGGAGAGCTAAAATACAAAGAGCATTAATTGGACTATCGAACTGGATAAAACAATGAGTAGGTGGACAGAAAATACATCTGCAACAGTTTTTATTATTGCTTAATAATTACAGGCAATTTTGAAGCAAAAATGCAAAACATTTGACAGCTCCAGCTTTTTAAATCTGAGGATTTGCTGTTACAGTAAACTGAATGTTTGGATTTTGGATTGTTGGTCGAATAAAACAAATCAAATACTGTATGTCACCTTGGGCTTTTTAAAGTTATATTTAATTGCAATATTTCAAATTTTGTTTTTCTCCATTGTCTCACATTTAACAGACAAAAAATGAAATAATTGGCAGGTTAATCAGTAATGAAAATAATTTTTTAGTCCCACGCTTTGTAAAACAGTCTAGGGGAGCTGAGATCTTTACTCTTAAGTATATTGTATTGGGATTTTTAATGTCCAAATAAATGTACCTTCCCTCACAGTCACTGATTCAGAGCCATGGAGCAAAGGTGAAGGCAGCCATGTCTGCACTTTATGGGCACAACCAAAGCAACAGCACCTATAAATGTGTTCCTGTGTTTCGTATTTAGTATTTCATATTTTATTTACAGAAGACAGCGCACACACCAACTCAAGCTTGTAGCTTACCTTTAGATAGATAACAATGGCGGAGAGAGCCAAACGGTCAAAAGTGTGGCTTTACATTACAAGAGGTGATGCAGACACAGCGCGTGGCAGCAACGCAAGTAATTTGTCAAAACACCTTGTGAAAGTGCGTCATATTCAGACGTACAGGATTTGACTGCCCTAGCACAGCTAGTTCATTTACGTCCAGTCCAGGTTTGTAACATTATGCTAGCAGCCAACACGAAACGAGCCGTTCACATTACTCTTTGTGGCAAGTAACGGCCCACAAACCTCACCGCTCTTTAGGGACTGTTCGTTACTTATGGAGGGACTGTTCTTTACTTGTCAGAGGAGGAGGGCGGCTGGTTGATTTTTATTTCATTTTTTTTTTTATTTTGATCCCCCCTATGTTAATCACTTATTGATGCTGTTTTTGAAGTATGAATAAGTCAATAAGTAATTTATGCCATTGAAATATCAGTGATGTATTATAGAAAAGTGATTTATCTTTTTATAAATGACAAAAGGCACATCTGCCTAATTTTTGCTGTGGTATCGTGATACTACTCAGAAACATGATATTTTCACTGGTATCGTACCGTGGGTCCCAATTTTGGTACCGTGACAACACTATTATTTTATGTATTTTACATTTCAAGTTGTAAAGAGTAAAATGTTTTGTTAAAAAACTATTTTGTTGCATAATGAGAATTGAGAAAATAAAGCAATTTATGATCTTAATTTGTTTTTTGTTTTCCTCAAAAAGTATTGATAAGAGTACTGTTAAAATACCGGATCGATAAGCAGTATCGATAAGCGTAGTAGTACCGTTAAAATCTAAATCTAAACCTAAAGGAAACTGCTCCCGATGCCAGCAGCCATTTTATGATCTGATAATGGTGTTCACACTGTACTAGTCAGTGTAGTAGAACCCTGCTAACATATATCTATAACGCTGAAACCATTAGTAGTGCCCATTTAATGGAGTGATAACATTCAAAGTTGGTGCTAACACAAAAGTTGATGCTTATATCCATACTAGCAAGAGTCTTGGTACAAACATGTTAATCAGCACTGACTGGTTTTTTAGAGTTGCAGTTCCTGATTACTTTCCTTATTGAGTAATCTGACAATTGTTTTCTTGATTCATCATTTTAACAGTACATTTCTTTGCATTTTGGTGCACCTCTACCCCAAATGAAGTGTTTTGCAGGGTCTTGGATGCTCCTCTCTATCGCTAATGGAAAATTTTGTTTCCACCATAGACTTTCTGCTGGGATTATTTCCCTTCCCATTGCATTGTGCTAAATCACAGCAGTTGTACCACATTCAGTGGGTTATCTTATCAACGCAGGTGTGTGAAACTTTGTTTATCCTGGGACAGTGGGTGGAACACAAATAGCAGGCCTTCCTTCACAGCCTCAGAAAGGTCAGACATATGTGACATGTTGCTGACCCATGCAACCTCATTCCTGTATTGTACAGGTGGGTTAAGTTCCTCTGACAAATGCAGGATTATGTTTTATTGAACACACTGTAATAGTCTTGATAAGATGTTGTGTTGGTTATTTTGTATCTGGTAATGTTTCCAAAAGGACAAGACAGCCACAGAAACTAAAATAGGAGACAAACTGGAAGCATGCTCTCAGCTGCCAAACCACTTGTACTAGGCATCGTAGCAACAGTAAATAGCAAGTAGCAGAAGTGGTTGTGAGATTCTGAATCATGTCTGTTTGAGCGACTCACAATCATCGCCCTAAAAACAAATCCATCCACTTAACTACTTTTTTATTTGTACTCACAAAAGCCAACAATTTCTCAAAAGGAATAACAAATCATTTCACAGGGAGTGGGTCCCATTTCAGAAACAAATGAACTGATTCACAGAGTGTTAATGAAAACGCAATTGCCCGTGACAATCTCATTCTGGTGTCTCGTTTGGCTTGACTCGGTCTGTGTGTGGGAAGATGCATCTACTGCACCACAAATTACCTGCTCGTGTGTTCACTCATGGTGCCACTATCTCCTGAGAGATTCACATTGTAATGGTCTTCTGCCTTGTCTAGTAAAGAGAGCGGACCCAGCCTCTGGATCACTGATCAGGAACACACATTAGAATAAGAGAATGTGTCTCTGTTGGAAAGAAATTCATTCGTTTTGAAAGCTATTGAGTGCTCACAACTATCACACTTCACTGTTTGTGGTATGGAATCGTGAGATTCATAGGCTACATCCACACGTTGGAGACGCATTATTTTTGCTGCGTTTGCGTCTTGCATCCATGCTACTCCAAATGTATACAAACCACAAAAACAATGACTTAGACATTCACATTCACTTTCTGACTCGCTCTTATCAGTCACGAGGTGTCAAACCAAACCACTATAGCAAGGTCGACATACCTGTTATGATTTCCTCCTTCTTGCCTCGTTAACCCTTTCATTTACAGGGTGGCTGTGGCTCAAGAGGTAGGGCAGGTCGTCCACCAACTGGAAGCTCAGTGGCTCGATCCCTGGCTCCTTCAGCCTGCATGTCAGAGTTACTGAACCCCAAATTGTTTCCGATGGCTGTTCCATTAGTGTGTTAAAAAAGTAGTAGGTGGCGTAGCACCCCGTATAGTAGCCTTGGCCACCAGTGTTTAAATATGTGTGTGAATGGGTGACCCGCTAGAGTTGTTTTGAGTGGTTGGATGTCCGTTTACCACTTAACATTTACATCTCCATGGCTTCGTCCAGCAAAAGATAATGCTTCTAGTGCCACTCTAATAAGTTTCTGTATTTGCTTTGCAATGACCCCCAATCCTTGTTTTCAGCCAGCTTGACTAGGGATGGACTGATATGGCTTTTTCAGAGCCGATGCCGATACCGATTATTATTAAAACAGAGCTACCGATAGCCGATATTTACAACCGATATATTTCTGCTGTAAAAATCATAGTTGACACAGAATTAAAAAAATAAACACTGACAAAGCACTGCATGCAAATTATTCTGAGAACTTTTCCAATGAAACAACCTGTTGGATGAGTTTGCTTTTAAGACCCTAGAGTGGTACGTGCAGCCAGTGAGAAGCACGGCAGGGGCAAGACAGCGCAGCTAAGGAAAACAAAACTGTATATCGGCATATCAGTGGGAAATAATCACCGATACTGATAACTCTAAAAATTCATAATATCGGCCCGATAATCTGCCAGGCAGATTATCTGTCGACCCCTAACCTTGACAGCCTCATACTCGTGTTACTTTAGACACACAGAGCCGGACTTGTCTCACTTGTCATTTTTGTCAGGGATTGTGTTTGTGGAATTATTATTATTTTTTTATTTTATTTATTTATTTTTTTCTGTAAAAAAACAAACAAACAAAAAAAACAGAGGAAACGTAACTGTCGATTGTCAATTTCACTGTTTATTGACTGGTTTCCCAATAAACATATTTGAAAGAGAGACACACAGAGCCGGATTGGTGAGTTGATACGAGGTGCCCAATTTTTCGCCTCGTAGGGTAGACATATTGGCGGAACCCTTTTAGTTTAAACAGACTGAGGCGCCCCTCCGCAACGGGAGGAGCTGTTGATGACGCCGCGTGTGCGAGCCACTGGCGGTGGATAAACAGGAAACGGCTGATAACAGGAATGAGCAGCTAGTAGCAAGAGGGAAACGCAAACCTGAAAGACACTGTAAAGATGAGCAACTGAGGGGGGGCAAGGAATTTCGCAGCCTCCTTGCCCTCGCAAAAGGAAGAGGCCATTAACTGTCAAATGACGGGGATGGTGAAGAACGGGTCGACTTACGAGAGAAAGCACAGAGCTCCCGGAGGACTGACTAGCTGCAGCTTCCCTCCTATATCACTGTTTATGTCACACGCTGAGCTACACGTTTTGTTACTTGCTCACGCCCCCCATTACCCCGAAAATGGCACATTCTGTATGAACAAAAGTAGGCAGGTGGCATTTTGCTGCACTCCCCGATTTTGTTTTTATACTGCCAATGCTGAAAGAAGACTGATTGGGCCTTCCTGCATGCATTTCAATTAAAACTGAAATGAAATCATTCAAAATAACAAACAACAATAACAATAAATGAGTAGAATACTTGTGTGTACGGAAATCGTCTTGATTTTAAAATGCTGTTTAAAAATAAAAATGTATTAGTTCAGATTACAGGTGAATGAATGTAACCTGGGGGAAAGAAGAATGACAGCAAAGGCAGATGCTGGATGTGGAATGTCCACATGTGTAAGAGCTTATGAGCAGAAGACCTGTTAAAGTAGTCGAGGTCCAGCCATGTCCACACAGTTACTAATGGGTGTGTTTGAAGTCTGATGCTCCCCTGAGACGAAAGGGAGCTTAAATGGGTTTCCCCTCAAGCCTGCTGTTCCCCCTCTGATTGTCAGAGCAGGTTGATGCTGCTTAAGAGACAGAAAAAAAATCCCAAGGGTTTGTGCAATACAATTTCTTAACCTCTGTTTGTTTTGGTTTTGTGCTGTCAAAATATTAAGCTCGGGTTTTGCAAGACAGCTGTGTAGTGAAGCGTGGGAATGCCAGTAGCCTTTGTGATCCCAGTCTTACCGTCATTCGGAGCGTGGTCCCCAAATCCAGCTTGTCGAGACTGTGTGCCTCTTGTGAGCAGGTCAGACAGAAATGTGTGAATGAGTGTCTTTAAGTAGATTCCCATCAGTGCCCTTGAATGGTATAATCAGGAATCAGCTCACATAATGCAATCTGTGTGTTTACTCACCAAAGTGGTGCTCTCAACGACATGCACACTTGGGAACTTGATGGCAATTACATGTGGTGTTTGGGAGCTCAAGAGATCATTTGGGCACAGCTGTCAGCAGGCGACTTACATGACCGGCAAATTTGTGCTGCAGGATGGCAGAGACGACTTGTCTCGCTTTGAGCGGTGAGGACAGAGACATCCACATGCTACAGACAGATCGAGTTTACGGGGTTAGTCTTTGTGACTGTGTTTGACCTCACTGAGCTCTTCACAATAGGATTTAAGGAAAAGATTTACATTTATTATCTCTCTGTTCTGATCAAGTGAAAGAGACAGTGTGTGTCTGACCAAAAGCCACCTGTTTGAGCCTGAACAGATGAATAATTAGCATTTTACCTGCGTCATTACCTGGGTTGGAAAAACTCTTTAAGACACTTAACCCTGACTTAACTCCTGTGTTACCAAACAGCGCTTAACAGACGAGACAGTGGTTGTATTGGGCTTACTATTATGAGACACATGGTATGAAGGTCACACCTGTGTCTAAATAAATTCCAAATGAAATAAGGTATTTGAACCTCACTCAAGAAACAGCAGCTTCTTCCCTGCACTACAGAGATCTACAGTGTCATGCCGACGGCATTGCACAGTCACACAACTACTCTCATGACATTACATCAGCCCCACGGCTGCTGCTGTTGGACTCTCTGCATACACTGTAATGTGTGTATGAAACAGCATACATTTTTTCCCCTAGAAAAATAACCTCCTTGCTGAACCAATGAATCATAATTCTCCGAGTAAACTGATTAGTAGCAGAGGCCTTCTGCAAGTCAAGACGTTTATTTATTTATATAGCACATACAAGCGTAAACTCAATGTGCTTTTAAACGAGAACACTATTGTAGCAGACCGTAGTTCACGTTGAAGGGAATTCCAGAGAGTAGGACCATAATGTAGATAAAGTAGACCTTTATTTGATGATCTAAAGCCCTGTTCGGACGGGTTTAGTTTAACGTGGAGACGTGGGGTAAAGTAATTATTACCAGGGATTATAGTCCCGTCCGAACATGCCATGTCTGTAATCATTACGGATAATGTCAGTAAAAATTACGGCGCCTTTTACCTTCTGTAAAATGGTCCGGAGAAAATACCTCGGGTAATAATAATCCCGTGCGAATGCGATCCTCTGTAAAAATGTATGTAAATATTTTGTCATGTCCTTACAACCATTTTTCCGCATTTATAACTAGTTTTCCGTGTTTTTTCGGTGATGGAGGTGCTTGAAGGAGCATTTGGACACAGTGGACATTCTCCTAATGATCACGTAGCCCTACGTGGGAGACCAATCAAACAGGTGGAGAAGAAAGCACTTTTCAGAGCCATGAGACTTCTGGTTGTGTTAGGTAGGCCATGGGCAATATTTCATATTGGGCTGATCATTAATTATTATTATCCTTCAGCTAAACGTAACACATACAGGAAGCAACGTGGCACGAACATGCCGATAGGGAGGTGACGCCAGGGTGCAAACCGAGTTACCACTCCCATCTCTGGTAGAATTACGGGGATTTCTTGTCCCGTGTGAATCTTACATTTATATAACAGACATCCTGTGGTAAACTGACAGTCCACATCCCGATGTAAAACTAATCACGCACACAAGTGCACACATTTACATGTTTATACCAACATGTACTACTATACAATCACATTATGTCTCCTATAGAAAAATAAATCCCATCTGATTTAGTGTGGAAAGTATCTAGTGGAGTCTGGGCTCTTTTAGACAGATAATTGAGCATACAGCTATCCGACGGGACCACTAGAGTTGCTGGGGGCTGTTTGGTGAGCAGGTGTGGAAGTAATTATCTGCTGCTGATTGGCTGTTAGAAGTTGACCTGGTCTGCCAGCATGGCGCAGCAACACCTGATAGGCTGTACAGACAACAACAGATAGCTTGACTGCGCGTAATGGTTTATTGCAATGGATTGATTCAGTGTGATTATAGTGCAGCAAATGTGCTATCTGTTCATATTCAAAACAAGGGACAGTTGGAAATGCTGCTTGTCATTTCATTTTAGATTTTGAGTCACAAAATGACAGACAGGTAGGTTTGAACAACTCCCCTGGACCATAATAACAATAAGACTAGGTTTATTTTGGTCCCTTGGTAAGACCCTGCCCCAGGCTCCTGGCACACCTTATGAGTGTTGCCAGTCTGTGTCAGCTCCCCAAATATCTACAGTACTGATAAAATCCATTATTATTCTGCTATGCTGACTTGTGTTTGTGTTGATTCATGCACTTGTGCTCATGCCTGTATGGGGGCATACGTGCGTGCGTGTGTGCGTGCGTGCCAGCATTTGCGTGCGCGCATGTGTTGTGTGGAAATGTCAACACAGACGGAGTATGACAGAGCTTGGCACAGATGGCCTTCCTGTCATCCTCGGCTCCTTCCACGGCTTGACACCGGATGAACCTCGGAGAGGGAGAGACAGTGGTTTGGATTAAACAAGGACCTGCGAGAGGAGCGTAGGGTGGTGGCAGGATAATGCATCACAGCTGAACAGCTTTCATTGGTCCAGGAAACATGTTTCTAACCTGCAGGGCAAAAAACGCACTTCATAGATCCAGAATAGTTACACATTAGTATGAAAGAGAGTATACAGTAGTTACAGTAACGTGTAGTATGATTGGCTGTTATGTACTAGGTGCTGGATAGTGGCAGTTTTCTAGCTGTAATTCCTCTGCACTGCAGTTTGCATTTAGATACTTGCATGTAAATCCAGCTAAGGTTGCTAATGAGCATTACCCTGCAGTATGTGTGTCCAGTCTGTAGCCTGCAGACTTTTCTCCCAGATGTACTAAACTGATGCAGATTAGGGGCGATAAGGCCCTAAAATAATGTCATGATATAGCATGAATACTATACTAATAATCTCCAGGAAAATGTGATTGATTTCGAGCAACCATGTAAAACATCTGTGCGCTTCCTTTCTTGAATGTTGTAGCTCCTAATTGGCCATCTCTTTTCCATCTGTCAGCATGTGTAGGACCCTGGTACTGGTCTACCCGGCTGCCCCTTTGTGCCATAATTGCTGTCACCCAGTGTGTGTATTACTGATGGGAGTGTCTTCCCACTCTGTGTCTGTGGGTTTACGTTTGTAAGAGTGTCCATGTGTATCCGTCTGTCCATAAAGACACATTAAATGTTTTAAAGCTGTGACATTCCTCAGCATATTGGACAGTGAGGCTCGCTTTGTTATCTTCATCTCTGCACGGCCTTCGTTTTAGTCCTGGCTCTGTGTGCACACATTCCTTTTATGCTGTTTTACCAGACTGTGATTGTTAACACACAGTCCCTGACCCCAGAGCAGTGCTGCAGAGCTCTTTCAGCTCTTCTTTGCTACAAAATTTGAGAAATCCAATGATTCTATCGTCTTTCTGCAAACCATTATCAGTTTTCTCCCCCCCATTGAACAGGACTTCCTGCCTGTGCTAGTTGGACAATGTGTGAAGGTGTGCACATGGTGTAAGAAGGCAATGCAATGGATTCTGTACTAGTAATCTGTGTCGTACAGTGTCACCGCATCATCAAGCACAATAAGGCTCAGCTGCAATTACTACAGTGTACTGTACGAGCAGGTGGGAGAGGCAGACAGGGAGAGACAGAGCAATAGAGAGGAAGAAAAAGACAGCGAGCCTGGCTGCCTGTCTGTCTCTGCCTTTGATGGGCCTGCCTCTACCATCTGAATCGTTTCAAGCCGGCGTTGCCTAGTTACAGTGAGCAGACGATGCAGGGATGGGAGGGGAGAAACAGAGGGATGGTAGGTTTATGACTCTCAGCTGGGTGCAGAGTAAATGAGTCCACTCCCTGACCATGGGCTCTTGAACCCCTGACATCTCTTACCTGCCTCTGTGTCTCACTCTTGCTTTCTTTTGATTGCTCTGTCACAAAAACACACGCTCACACACACACACACACACACACACACACACACACACACACATAACGCTTAGAAAAAAACGATTAAGCTCACCATATCTTCTACTTTGGAGGAAGGTTAAATGACATACTTCACAAATATGAACGAGATGTTTTGATGGTGCTATGATTGTAAAGTCTGTAAACCAATCACTTAATTGACTTATCCATCAACAGAAAATTAATTGGCAACTATTTTGGTAAATTTGCTGTGTCTAGCTTCGTTAAAAACACCAGGGGTCTCATTTATAAAACAGCGTGTAGGATCCATACTAAAAATGTATGTACAAACAAAAGCCAGAAATGGCATACACGTGCCAAAGAATATTCAATAATTTCTATCCTCAGGCTTCCACCTTACCATCTGTGTTGCCAATTTCCTGTCTCCGAAATGTTCGTAAGCGTCCGTCCAATTCTCTCCCATTAAGTCTGTTTTTATAGATCACAACTTTTACTTGGGAAGTGGCGTACGCCTTTTTCAGGCCTCGTTTTGTGTGTATGCAGTGTTTATAAATGAGACCCCGGGACGTAAACTGAATATCTTTGGATTTTGGGCAAAACAAGACGTCTGAAGATGTCACTAAGGAAATTATATCAGCCATTCACTGCATTTTATAAACAAAATACTTAATCAACAAACTAATCAGCAGATTAAATGATAATGAAGATAGATCAGCTGACATACAACATTTTAAGAAAGTCAAATTTCATCAAAGCTACATGTGATTTGCGCCTTCATGATTATGCGTCTTGGTGAAAGTGGGATAATGTTTCTGCTCTGCACTTCCCAGAAATGACTTGTAAATTAAAAAGTTTTGCCACCACCGAGGTGTCTTCTCCCCTGGCACCTCTGATGATAAAGTTCTGTCTGTGACACTGATTTCATTTATCTCCTCACGCCCATTGCCATTTCTTTCACTGTGTTCCAAACCAACTGTTATTCCTGCTGAACAAAGCACACAAGACTTTTTCCCTGATAAACATCAGACTCTGGGAGCTCAGAACAGCAAATATAAAGGCTTACATAAGTAGAGGCTGAATCACCATAGATTCAGAGGTGAAAATAGCAGAGTAGAAGTTAAAGGTAGAAAACTTTAAGTCATCAGTGTTTATACATGGCTTCAACAAGCAGATGGAAGTATAGTAGCTGATGTTGCAATGTCATTATATTAAACTGCACTGTCAGATCTAAGTGCCTGGGGAAAAAAATAAGCTACTGGCCTCACTAAATGAAATGTCGATAATAATTTGTGAGTGAAGCCACTCTCTCTTTGCCTTTGCAACATCATCTGTCTGTTTTTGCAACATCATTCCCTGCTGCTTCTTTGTCCTCTTGGTTTATCAAGATTACTTTTGAGCATGTGTTGAGAGCATGGGTGGGAATCTTTGGGAAGCTTCAGATTATTTGGTGTTTGATTCTTGATTAAATGAGTATAAAAGGAGGCACAATTTTCAGGCTCTTTCTCCTGTTCACTGTGTGCCAAACCATTCACTGGTGTCCCTATTACATTGAAATACTATATGAAACATAACTGGCATTTAAGATAAATGGTCCACGGCTTTTTTTTTTACTTTAAACAAGTTCACTGCATATATTAATTTGGAAGCACCTTACAGTCTCCTGCCTGGATGAGAGTAACAGAATGAGAGCAGGAGAAGTAGTTGCACAGTACATGGTGGGATTGTTGGGGCAAGTTTGGAGGAGGGGTTGTGGTGTGTTCTGCAGTCTGTATATGCATAAAGTAGACTAGATTCAACCTTATGCAAATGAGTCCATCCAGCACTCAAGAAACTTGGACCAAGCTATCAAACGAGGCGAGTAGAGAGCCATAGACCATCAGCTAGTAGTGCTTTTATCCAGTCCAGTCAGGTACATTCTACGATAGGGTATGTCACCAGTGGGAAGCCCATGAAACGGCCAGCTGAGTGGATCACTGACCCCCTTGTGTCCTCGTCCAATATGGTGGAAATGCTGTAGTAGTCTCTGAGTGATGGTGCAGAAAGTATTTGAAAGTTACTTCAAATTTGTCCTGCGATCACTGCCTTATCTTACTATATAATGACAAAAACTCTGTCCTCCTCATGAGGAACAAATTTGCCTCAAGAACCCATAACTTCCGGTTATATAGATTTTCCGTCATTTTAAATTTTTTGAAAAACACTTAAAATTGATTTCTTCCTAGGAAGTTTGACCGATCTGCATGAAACTCGGTGAACATAATCTAGGGACCAATATCTAAAGTAGGGATGGGTCACGATTTTCGAATTTCGAATAGTCGTTTTATTTTTGAAAAATCGATTTTTTAATGCAACTATTACTATTCGCCGTCTTATTTCCCCCCTTTATTTGACATGCAATTCAGCTCCTAACCGCAAGAGGGCAGTCTAGGATTGCTACAGCGATGTGAGATGGGCTACCAGCTAGTTTGATGCTCTTCTACAAACAGCAGAAACATGCAGAGACACTACTCCGTGAGGAATGTCTGCAGTCATTCGGGCTTTCATAGTCGAGCACACTTCTGCGTTGTAGTTTCCTGTAAAAATGTCCGAGGACCTCCGCAGAGTCCGTTCCGCCCGAGTATGTTCGGGCCTTTAAAGATGAATGGATCTCTGTGTCTGTGGCTCCGGGGGGGCCGGGAGGGGGGATTATTCGAAAAATTGTCGAATAGTTGCCACGATTTTCAAATAGTGTTTTTGCTTGTGTTGCCCATCCCTAATCTAAAGTTCCCTCTTGGCAAAAGTTGGAAAACTTGCTAAAACTGAGCTTCTATAAGGCAATGAATATTGCGGAGGGCGTGGCACATCACATAAAGGTGTATAACATCTCTAGGGTTTCACCGATCACCACGCAACTTTGTAGACGTATGACCACACATAATCTGAATCTTGCCGGAAGACCCTGCAGCGCACATGCAGCGAATCCTACTGTGTACAGTAGTTGTTGTTTTATTTATGCTTCAGCTTAAATGTTTCTTTATTTTATAAAGACATTACTGGAAGATTTAAGAGCACTGAACTCTTTTTTTTTATTTGAATGTATAATAATAATAATAATGATAATAATAATAATAATAATAATAATATTCTACCTGTTCTACCTCAACTTTCCATCTTGTTTTAGTATTTTTTACTGTTCAATAAATGTTTCTTATTTTAAACTTGAGACCTGTAATATTTGTTATCATTGTGTCATTTTTTTTGATGTAAATTGAGGGAGCAAAAGCAGTATCAGCCCCAAATATCGGCTCAAGAAAATCGGCAGTCCATAATCAGTCATCGGCTAAGGGTGATGGAAAAAAATCGGCATCGGCCCTAAAAAAATCCATATCGGTCTATCCCTATTTTCTACTCACTGACATGGTCAATCTATGTGAAACTGCACATAGGCATTGAGGATTGGCATAGGTAGAAGGTGACAAAGCTACTAATGGGTATGGACTAGTATGAAGACTAATTACAAGGCTAACTTTCACCTGTATGTGCTTTCGATTGTCCAGGTGCTGCACTGCCTTCTCGGTTGAGTTCTTCCTTTTTTGTTCTGTCAACATCACATTATTTACTAACATTTAGAAAACTGATCTTTGATTCAATGCCAGATCTTCCATGTCTGATTTCGCAAAGCATCGGAAAAGTCTATTTTAACCCCACCCCTAACTGAGTGGTTTCCATGGGAGTAGTTTTCCTTCTCTTTACGCCTCTTCCACACTGTGTGCTGTTTCCTTTCAGCTTCACCTAATTACAGCCATCCGTCAAGTGTAAAAGTAATCAACAGCAGTGCTCCACATCTGACACCTAAGTATACATAGCCAGGTGCACTACCAGGGAATTTCACCTCAAGGAATCACTGTGATGGATTGTGGGGAGTTTGGGCTGGTTTGACTCTTGTCCTCTCAACACATAGCTGTAAGGCTGTTGGTTATTGTGGCTCCTCGCATACGAGTCTGTCTTCCCCTCTCAGGACAGGATGTGGCTGTGCAGGCAGACAGGAGGTGTGGTGTGTGTTTGTTGTTTGGTAATGTGTGACCTTTGGGTGTCTGAACACTTTTACTTTGTTTCTTTTTTTTATATTAACTATGATATAATGATGAATAAAAATCCCTCTGACTTTTCCTGTGCACATTTTTATCCAGTATCTCAACTTTTAAATGAATTGCTCACCAGTTATTTTTAGCGCCGTATGACTGCGGCTCAGAATTCTTCACATTTTCACAGTGAAAAAAAAAAGGCCCCTCAGCATTTCTTTTTCACCAGGCATTTCACTCAAGTGGCCCAGCAACACTTCCTACACTTGTTGTTCGGCCACTCTGGCTTTGACTTATCGACTGCTGCTTGTTATCTTGTACACATATGCCTCATCTTAAGACATATTGAAGTGACAGAAACAAAATGTTACGGCTTCTTTGTTGTGTCAAGTCGTATTGACTGAAACTGAAATGTTATGACGAAGTTTTAATGGTGTGATGCTTGTGAACACACACGCTTCTGCAATTGAGTTCTGCTGAAGTCATCAGAATTGGAATATTTTCTGTCAGTTCAGGTGAAATTTCCCCATCTCATCCCCTCCATCTTTTGGTCCCTGTTGGCTTTTCTTTGATAAAAGCTCAGCTCTTTCCCTCTGATGAGTCTGCAGCACTGCGCTGAGTTTGGCAGATATTGTCAATCAATGATACGAGCGCAGGGGCAGTTTAAGCTGTTGGGAAGAGCGGTAATGATGTTGCAGGGGGTTTGCTTCATTGTTGTGTGTGTGTTCATATCTTTGTATAGAGAGAAAGCTAAAAGGACGGTGAGTCATTCAAGCATTAGTCTTTTATTCACTTGGCTACCCATTAATTTAATCTAACAGCCTTTATCGCTGTCTCTTTTTTGAGCTTTAGAAACTTGAATTTTGCCATTTCAGAGTCCAGAATTAGGTGACAGCAAATTAAGTGACTCCACTTTAGTGATTGCTGAATATTGGGGTCATAAAAAAAGACTGTCTGATTTATCTTTTCCACCAAACAGAAAAGATTCCCCTGACTGTAACCACGGGAATGTGCGCAGATGGGATATTGCTATAAAGGTGTTTCTCTACATAAAATCTTATCAGTGCAGCTTTAACTACGGCCAGCTCCTTCTTATCGCGCACGCTGTTCAAATGAAAACACAGCGGCTGTATCATTAACTGATACAGCCGCAACACAGATAACAAACTTTCACAGAGGTGCAGGGTTAGCAGAGTCGACTCTCCTCTGTGCTCTGCAAAGTGCTTTCATATCCAAGGTGAGAGCCACTTAACGGTCAAGACCTGCCCTCTTGTCGCACATTTACAGCCTATACCTTCGCTAACAATGCCCACCGAGCCACGTTAAGGTCTGCGTCCTCTCTGTTTGACATCTCACTTTACTTCTTTCTCACATTACAAGACACAAACACACTTTCGCAGGAGCGTTATCAGGGCCTACTCACAGTTATATTTGGTGCAGCAGTCATAAAGGTTCTGCTGTGATAAGTATTACGTGAAAACTGTGTGCTTTGCTGCACCAAACTGCACTCTGGAGGCTGTTTTATACCAGGAAGCAGATGGATGAGATTCAAGGTGAGGCAGGAGCAAGAGCCAGAGAGAGTGATACAGTAGTCAAATGCAGCAGGGGTTTAAAGGTGTACTAGGCAGGAATTGTCTGTGACTGTATTTGCATTTTTACAGCGCTGTGTCTGTGATTTGTTGTAGCTTCCTCTTGGATGTGTGCTGCTTATGGTCTGGTGGCCCTGAGCTCACCTGTGCGCTCAGCCCGGGAGCATCCTGTACACAGCAAAATAAGAAGGAACAGTTGTTTTCACAGTAAACACTTGGAGCGACATGCTGTTGTTTGCAAATTTACTTAACATGTATGTAGTTCTTCTTAATGCTGATTCTTGAGGCACAGCTTGACTTTGCTTTGCTTTAAGGAAAAACATTTAGTGCGACAGTGTTTGAGTTAAATTATTTTAAGATCCCAAATCGTCACGCATCAATGGTCGAACCAGATTGCATCATTTCAAACAGCACCAAAACAGTATAGAAAAATAGACTCCAGTGTCACACGAACTGTGACCGTGCAGCAGCACGGTGTTCCATCTCATATCTATTTTCAAACAGCAGCTACATCTTGTGCTCTATTCTCAAACACCCCATTACAAAATGTGCTGTGTGCTTCTTATCTTAACCATGTGGGCGTATTGTTTGATAGCCTGCTGCTGACAGGCGGGCGGTGCCGTGCCATCTGGATCCCCTCAGGCAGGCATCGCAGCTGGGCAGCCAAAACTCAGCGAAGGGCCTTCCTGTCTGGGCTGATGTTGCAACCCGAGGCAGCCCTCATGACAGGAGCAGAGGGCAGGCAGGCAGCGTGCCAGCTAACCGCTAACCACAGTAATACAGATATTCTTGTTCACAATGTAACTTAGAGCAGTATAGAGTTTCCTCTTGTCCTGCAGGTGGTTGAGGTGCATGTCTCAGGGCTCTCATGGGTACAAATGAGGCACAGGTTAGATAACATTCGCCAGTTCCTACAGAGAAGAGAGGTGTGGGAAAAAATGTGTTAAAATGTTGCCTGTAAGAATTTCTTATCTTCTATCTAGAAGAGTCACTAGTTAAAAAAAAAAAAAAAAAAAAAAAGATAAATGTAAATATATAAAGAAACCGACTCTCTTTGCTGAATACTCTGTGCTCACATACAGGAAAAGATGGATCTCAGTGATGTAAGCACTGCATGCAGGCAAGTGTGGCAGCTAAATATAATGCTATGGAGGAGGAAAAATTCATTCCACCAACTCCATTTTGTGTTTGAATGAATTTTGAATATTGATAATCTCCTAGAGAAGAGTTGAGTTGAGCAAAACATTTACAAATAAATACACAGTTTTTTAAATATGATTTCAGTTTCATTTATCACCAGCAGTCTCAACACAAATGGTGACAATCTGTCATACACACATTTAAAATATGTATATTTTTAAACTGTTACACTGATAACAATGCGAAATCAATCGGCTTGTACAGTTTATACAGATTCCCACCTTTATAAATGAGTGTGGAAAACAACTGGATATAGTAATGAAGGCAACCCCTCTGTGAGGAGCAGGCAATATGGATAAATCCTTGCCATATTGATACATATTGTGATAGCGTACATGTTCGCGAAAATCAACCAAGACATGGTTTATGGATAAATAATAGAGAAGAGTTTCTGTTATGATTAATCCATGAATCCATTGCTGGATTAATCATTAGACATTTCCAGCTTCATCAAATTGATACAAAAATTATAGAAATATATAAAGCAGTCCTGCTCTTTGATTTGCAACTGGGACTGTCAGTTGATTAACATATTGCATTTTATTGCATGATTGTCCATAGTTAACTCATGATTAATCACACATTTATCTGTTATTAATGTACCTTTAAGGGATATTTTTAAAGTTTTTAATCGTCTTACCAACATGGGAGTAGATAAATATGCTTACTTTATGCAAATGTATATTTTTTATTATTACAGCAATTCAAAATTATAAGAAATACTGTCCAGAATATTTTCCAGAATAACCTCAAAGGTTCTGCATGCTCAAAAAAAATGCTGAAAGCATACCGTGGCAAACTCAAGCCCAACAAGCAACAACAGACGGACATATTAATCTGAATGTATCACAATCTAGTGTCCATCTTTATACTTGTAAAGGTTAACTAAACATCCCCTTTTTTTTTTTTTTTTTTTTTTAGTGGCATTAAAAGAGGTTTGCGTTAACTTGTGATTAATGTGTTAAAGTGACAGCCCTATTCCCAACATTATATAGCCTAGGGGTGGGAATCTCTAGGCACCTCACGATTCCATTCAATTCCGATTCCGAGGGCAACGATTTCGATTATAAAACGATTCTCGATTATAAAACGAGGCAATTAGAAAATTTACAGTAGATGTTGAAAAACATTATTGTAATAAAGCTGGGAATACATATCCAGTGCATACAAACTGTATTACTTACTGTGGTTGAGATGACTACACTCCACTGGTCCATCCTCCTCATCCACAAATCTCAACGGGACTCTCCTGTCCCTCGTCGACCTCCTCGACATTTCTCCTCCAGTATTTACAAAACTTTATCTGACTGTAACTATCTATGACCTAGAAAAACACAAACTATTGTGAAAAAAAAAAAAGAACGGTGGCAAAACTACAAACTATGGTGAAACCACGACGAAAACACGGCAAAAACACTCAAAACACGGCATAAAAAAAACTCAAAAGCTCTAAAAAAAAACACATACTATTATTTATAACACTAAATATTATTTACAAAAAAAAGCCACCTAAACTCCGCTAAAACACTGCTAAATCACTCTAACTTGCACTCTCCTCCTGCTGTGCTCACTTCCCTCCCCTCCTCCACAGGTAATGACGTCACTACCGCAATGTACCGTATATCAGCTTTCAGAATCCATTGGAATTACGTCAATAGCGTGAATGGTCGAAGAGTTACGGTAATTTGAAAAAGAAATATAAAAATGAAATTAAAATCGATTATGAGTTTTCCACATAGATGCACGCATCGCTCAAGACAGAATCTCGATGCATCTAAAAATTACTACTAAAATAGTCACTGATTATTTTAATAGTCGATTAGTCATCGATTAGTCGACTAATCATTGCAGCCCTACTCTCTGGTTGACAAAACTATATTGTCAAATGGTATCATCATGTTACCCAACCCTACCCTCTGTTTATTATTGTATGACTGTGCAGCCGCTTGACGCTGACAAGACAATGCCCAGGTGATGGATTTCCTTTGCTTTCAATGAAACTGTGAAATGGGCCTTCAGCTTGCATCGGGGAAACACACAGACGTGTATTCATTTATCAGAGCACAACTATGGGAATAAGTGCGATGTGCTGCGACTGCTTTAGTGTCCATCTTCTTTTGGTTTCTATTCTTACGTCGGTGTGTTCATGTGTGTGCTGCAGGCTTTCTGTAGGAGACTGAACAGTGAAACTTACAACACATCTGGCTTGCATCCACACACTGACCTATTCCCTCCACTCCTTGTTCAGCCTGCCTCCCTAACAATGAGTAACCGTCACCCCCTACTTAATTTCCTCTCCACTTCCTGAAACGCAGGAAGTTGGGTGCTTTCGTCTACCCCAGGTTGGAGAAAACTGGGGATGGGTGGAACCGCAGTAAATGTCGCTGACACGAGCCGTGTAGAGGGACACTCCCTGGGTCTGTGGTCAGCCGGCTTCCTGTGTTGAACATATGACATCATCTGGAGTCAAGAAAAACAGCTTTAGGGAATTTTAACATAGACATTTGTTCTGCTGTTATTTGTGACTGGTGTGTTGCAGATATGTGTACTGCCGACGTCACTAATGGATGAGCAGTGTGCACAACCTCATTAATCCACCTTCAGTTCTCCTCCGCTGCTCTTTGCTTCTTCCCACACACCCATCTTTTATTCAACACCGTGTGTCACATCCTCCTACATCACTGCAGTGTGTGTGTGTGTGTGTGTGTGTGTGTGTGTGTGTGTGTCCTTTGAGGCTCTTTAAGTGGCCCTCAAACACAAAAAGACAGTAGTTCAAAAGAGTTCGGACACAATAGCAGTGGCTCGCATGTGTAACCCGCAGTGTAGTGAAAGAGGCTGTGTGATCTGAAGTATGTTCTGCAGTCGTCATTACATCGTGTGTTTTAATAACTTAAGTTTAACATCAAGCATGCTAGTTCTTCAAGGTTTGCACTTCCTTCCTTACATCTTTCTCGACTCCTTTCCCCCATCTCTATTTTCTTTTATCATTTCTCTCTTCTCCCCTGCTGTCTTCGCTCTCCCCGTCAATCATGTTTGAAATCCATCACTCTCGTCACTTCATTCTCAGCTCTGTTGTCCTTTTTGCCCTTCTCTCTCTCATTATCAGCTTGTCACTCTTCTTCTGTCTCTGGGCATGGGTTTCTCTTTCTCTCTATTAGTCTGTCTGGGTGTTGGTCCCGTCTGACCCTTCCTGTTTCACTGACATCATCGGAGAAACCAGGAAGCTGCTGATGGGGTCGCCACCCCACACTGTTTTTGTAGTGGCTGTGTTGAGATTTTAAGAGTTACAGTTTTAGTCAATGATTAACCTCGACCAGAATATGATAATAATCATAACTTTATGTCAACAAAGATTTCATCTAAGGTTGTTCAGGATATTAGATCCCTTCACCAGGCTATCATAAAATTCAAGCAGCCGTGGAGATGTAATACCAATCAACTGTTCAAACAAAGCTGGTTCTCTGTGTCACGAGCCGCAGCTATGAAACACACAGTGCAAACAAGTGTAAATGTCTTGTTTAAAATTTAACAATAAAAACTTGCCTATGGGATTTAATCAGGGCAAAGAAGTAGGACACAAAGCTGACGCTGATATATTCAGTGGTTTTACATAGCAGCTGTCTGCCAGGCAACAGCATCTGTAGCTGGTTCTGGTTTGGCACATGTACATCTAACAAGGGAACAGGGTATGTTTACGGTAAAAATTAAAAGCTGGAAGGTAATCTGCTAAATGGAAAGATTTGTGACTCTGGGAACTTTGGATGGGCATTTTTAAATTGTGTTTTTGGCATTTTATACGCTAACAGATACATCAACTGATCAAAAAAGTCAATAGCTCAATCATTAAAGAAAATAAATCACTTTTTGCAGCACTGTCACACATTGGGAAACTCCAGTTAGCCTGAGGCAGTCATCAAAGGTTAAACATGTGACGTGCATTCATTCATTCATTTTCCGTAACCGCCTATCCTTTTGGGGTTCACGAGGGGGCTGACATTGGGTGAGAGGCAGGGTTCACCCTGGACAGGTCACCAGACTATCACAGGGCTGACACATAGAGACAGACAACCATTCACACTCACATTCACACCTACGGACAATTTAGAGTCACCAATTAACCTGCATGTCTTTGGACTGTGGGAGGAAGCTGGAGTATTCATTCAATTCAATTCATTTTGTCATCGGGAGTCTCGCCAACTGCGTTACGACCTGTGTGCACACCACAAGATTTCTCCATTGAGCCCTCGCCGACAGAGCCCCAGATAATGCGATGACGTCACCAAACGTGTCAGACTTCTCCAGTTTTCTAGCATGCCAGATATCCAGTCCCAGTCGCAGACGAGGGGGCGACTTGCTTGTGGGCTTGTTCACACTCGTTGTGGCAGACTATATGCCGACTCACCTCCGACCCAAGGTGGCTCTCAAGATCTTCTGTGACGTCAAAATCACGGTGGAAATCGTGTAATGTGAACTAGGCTTTAGACTCACACACACACACACACACACACACACACACATTAACATCTTAATCTGATAATATTCAATGGAGTTTAGTCACTTCAGTTTAGCGTCAGACTCAGAGTGTAGATGTTGTACAACCCTGCGATCAGAGCTCCATCGAAGGTCTTTCTCTTGTGATTTATTGCCGTCTCTCTATTGCCAGCTACTGTCTGATATGCCTGTTGATCCTAGGTGGTACGTGTGCGCAGACAATGATCTAAAACAAATCTATACCTTTCTGGTGTGTTTGCTTAGCACATCGATTTACAAACTGCTGTTTACACAGCGCTGGTGCAGCAAACTGTCGGCTGACAGATTGTTTTTCCATTCAGTTCGGTCCATTGCGAGAGAGGTGGTTAACCCCTAAAACCAATCCCACACGTTTAACCTCAGGATGAGAGGTTTCACTCCACGCCGTGTTTTAGGTATTCATATATTCTGCTGAGTATCATTTTGGCAAAAGACTGAAAAACAGATTGGTTTTGTGGCTGGTTGTGAGGTTTTTGAGATGGTTTACAAATCAGTTTTGAATTAAACTCTCAAAATCGAATGTCTGATTTGAATGCTGCCTGTTAAGGCTCATGTTTTCTCTCCTCTTTTTTGCAGATCTGCCGATGGAGTACAATCCCTCAGATCATCCCCGGGCCAGCACCATCTTCCTCAGCAAGTCACAGACTGACGGTGAGCATTATAAACACCTTGCTGCTCTCCCAAACCTACTTCTGAAGCTTTGACAGTTACGTAGGGTGTCTGCAAATGTTATGTTAAATATGTCTAGGGCCACAATAATTTTAGGAATACACAGGGCCTGCCTTGGTGAGGTCGATGAAGTGTGAGGCAAGGTTATTGTGTAATTGTGTTGGCTGTATTGAGCCTAGAAACTCACGTAAAAGCAATGGGATTAGGACAACACTGTAATGGGTGATTTTCAACCGCAGCTGCCTCAAAAGAGTTTCCGATCACCATTGCTTTTGTTTGATTCAGTTTTTTGGCCTCTGATGGCTTCAAGATCAGTGTGTGCATTCTGCCTGAAGACTGCAGTTTGAAGAATTTGTTGCCACATCCAATACCTTGATAATATATCACACGCAACAAGCACCAGTCTAATGCAAAATTTGTGAGGACATCGTACTGCTTGGATACAATTCAACACAGCTTGTAAGTGTACATCATGACACCTACAGTAATGTGGACGTCCCATGAATGCATCAGACACACACAACTCTTTAGTGTATTTTTCAGAATGTTTTCTCGCCACTTTACATCAACTCCTCCAACTCCCCCAGGGCCCGTCCGACCATTCATGCCGACTGAATGCGTTTTTATCAATTGCCATTGATTCTCAAAAACCGTGCTGAGAGACGTCATCCAGAGAGCAGCATTGCCATATGGCAGATTGCACATTAAGCAATACCGCAGCTTGCAAAAATAATTTCAAAAGTATCCTTATGTTTTCAAACTCAAGCGAGTCAAACAATGGCATATGCCGCCAGCTTCGCAGGAAGGCAAGCTGTTTCATTGATGCAGGGATTTCAGATGTGGAGCACTGTTGATCAACATATTTTTTATCCACCACAAAGGCTCCTGTGGAAATTTTCTACCAGCTGCCTTTGCGTCAGATTTTTTTGAGACACGCTGCGGCGTTTTGATCATCTCTATCAGGCAGAGAGACTGATCCTGGAGCCGTCCAGACCTTGAGTGACAGTAATGCATTTTAATCAAGCGAAATGTGATGAAGTTGGCTTCTGAGCTCCATTTTAGCCGTAATCTCTTTACTTTGATGATAAGAGGCTTGATATTGCTCCATTTTGCACACACTGGAGAAAAGCTGCTTCAGCTGAAGAGTTTGTAGCCTGAAGGCTGATGGATTGATCCGATATCAGGCGCTGATGCTCTTTTATTAGCCTTATCAAGCTCTTGTGTGAATGTCTGCTGGCCTGTTCTCTCAACATATTGTACATAAATACCAATGCAGGACACAGACACAACTTGGACTTTGTGTTTTTTCAGTTGCAGTGCCCAACAAGAGAGGTAAGCATGTGTGTGTCTGGTCTCAGTAGGCGGGTAGCTTTATGCTTACTGTGTGTTTGGCCTCGACTTTTTTATGTGGTCTCAAGCTTTATTGTATTTTTTGTACTTGATCTGTTTGGTCTTCTGTTAGCGGATGACGTGCCTCCACTGCTGCGCTGCTGATATCATTCGTTGTGTGTGTGTGTGTGTGTGTGTGTGTGTGTGTATGTTCCCATGTGCATGCCGATCTATAGGGTGCACCAGTGTGAATTGGGCTGCAATTTACTTGTGTTCGTGAAGTAAAAAGTCAGGATTCAAACGAGACACGAGCATCATAGCTCATCATTAAGGAGAATATTAAATGTGTCAGTACTGATTTGTAGAAAAGACAACACGATTTTCGCAATTATTATTTCAGAAATCCATGTTTTTTCACGCCCTAATTATGACGCAAGAGCCGGCTGCTTTACTAGAAAGCAGTGCTCACAGTCACGACTGCCCAGTGGAAAAAAAAAAACATGTGCATTAGAGCGTGTGTGTGTCAGAGAGGTGAGAGACAGACAGCGCCAGGATGAGAGGCGCCAGACAGCTCGCTACATCACTGTATGTGCGATGCTGCGCTCTGCATCTGCTCCAGTTTGCTTTGCCAGCCCCCCCCCCTTGTGTGTTCTGCTACATCACAGAGAACATACACACATAACCACACATGGATGCACACACAGACACAATCGTGTGACCCACAGCTGTGTACGTGTGTGTGAGCGCTATAAAACTAACAAATCATCACGTCCATTAAGCAGAATTAGCATTGCAAATGAGCAGATCTGTATGAAGCTCCAGTAACAATCTCCTCTGGAATAAAACAGCCACCATGCTTCAGTTAATTTCATGTAGGCCAAAATGATAAATGGATTAAATAATTAGCTCATACCCATTTCCACACATTAAAATACAAATTCTAGTGTCACAGGACAGAAAAGCTATTTGCAGGCTTGGAAATGTTCCTTTCTTCATGCTACAAATGCTGTTTGCCAAAGCTGCCATGCTTTGTTTAATGTAGTGTAGAATAATTAGAGGAGAAAAAGCTGCTCATCCAATATTTTCTCAAAATCCGCACTGATAGGGAACTTATTAACCCTGGATAAATGCTGCTCCCTGTCTGTGAGGGTTGTGTACTGCACTCATACCCAGCTTGAAGGCAGCACTGACTCTTGCTCTCTCATCTTCCTTTTCAGTTCGAGAAAAGCGGAAGAGCCTTTACATCAACCATGTGAGTACGATAAAGGACACTGTGTATGATATGTTAAAACAGCAGCAGTGGATCTTGCACAAAAGCCTGAAACTATGACGTTAATTTTGTCATTTAACTGTCAAGTGTGATACAGTTGTGAATTTTCTAAGGGTGCAACTGGTGATTTTAATGTCTTGTATTTTTTGCAAGTTCACACACATTTCGGAGAACAAGGTAAAATCCTTGAAATGACCCTCAACCCTTTAATCATTGCCCCTCCCTCTTCAAACCACACACTTACAGCTGTAGCCATATGTGCAGAGGATGTAGTTAAGTCATTATTTAGACGTAGAAAAATAATGTAGCCACAACTATTTCATCACATCGTGGTGTAGTCCATCTTTGTCCTTCACTCCCTCTGCCCCAAGTGCAGGAATTATTGAATTATGCTGTATTTAGTGATGAATCAGTGACATGTTTATCCCTAAAAATAATAAAGATTCATTTGATTTTGATCATGCAAATTACTTTGAAAGAAAGCTCATCACTAAATCAAAGTCTGGGGCCTCTCTGAAGATGCACTCCACCATAAATGCCATTCCTGCATGCAACCATGTCCAGCGCTGCCAGAGGACACACAGAATTAGTTTGTGGGCTCACAGGTGCCCTGCTTTCCATGGCTGTCAGCAGGCCTCTTGGCCGATCCGTGTACGACTGAAATATAGATTGACGCATATGTGTGTCTGTCTGTATGTCTGTATGTGCGTGTGAATTCCAGCATCATCCAGGCCCAGTGAGACGGAAGTACAGCTCCTGTTCCACCATATTCCTCGACGACAGCACTGTCAGTCAGCCCAACCTCAAATACACCATCAAATGGTAACTGTACTCGCCAAAGATGAGAGAATAATCATAATGTAATGATGAATATCTGTCCACAATGAGAGGAAATGTTTTGACTCTTTGTTGTGATGTCTTTTTTTCCTTTCACAGTGTAGCCCTCGCAATATACTACCACATAAAGAACAGGTACGACAAGTGTTTTCACTCATTTATGGGGAACTTTGTCTCTCTATGTGCGATTCATCTTACAATCCTGCATCAGATATCAGTGTCAGAGGTTAGCAAACAAAGATAGAAAGAAAATGGCCCCTTTTGACTCCCTAAGCTCACGTTGAAATGTCAGACTCTTTAGATATTGTGACATGTGAAGCCTGCAATAAAATGTGGGCTTGTTGAATGATGTAGAGACAACCTTTTCTTTGTGTCGTTACATGATAACCTGTAGGAATCCTAGCTGTTTAAAGCGCAGATAAATGCCCATAAATGGCGTATTGAACAGGCAATCTGACATCAAATGATATGAGTCTCATGCCACCTGTTTTTTATTTCTATCAAACCCTGATGTTCCTCCAATCTGTTTGTCATTCCAGAGACATCGACGGAAGAATGTTGCTAGATATTTTCGATGAGAAACTGCACCCGCTCTCGGTAAGGCCTCAACCAAAGATAAATTTCCACGATGCGAGCGCTGTAAAAGTGTCAGGACTCATCAGCAAGACAAACCGCACACGCTGATGAACAGCAAATACCCAAATGGATCACATAGAGGGGGGAAATCTGTCTTGTAATCTTGGGAGCCATCTGGATCATTGAAATGTATTTTCAGTTCTTTTTTTCTTTTTTTTTTTTTTTTTGGAAGTGTCAGTCCAAAACATTACATCACCACTTTGCCTGATGCTCCATTTCCGAAAACTACAAAGCACTCCGTTCAAAATTAATACACATTTGTAAGCAGTCTCAACTAGCAGCTTGTGTTTTCATTTTGGTCACAGTCACATCAAATGTTGCCAGCACAGCGACTCTTTCATTTTCATTTTGTTTGTTATCTTCTGTTGTAGAAGTCTGAAATTCCTCCTGATTATGACAAACACGACCCTGAGCAGAAGCAGATCTACCGCTTCGTCAGGACGCTGTTCAGCGCCGCACAGCTCACCGCCGAGTGTGCCATTGTCACGTTGGTAAGTGCGTGTGTGTGTGTGCGTTTCAGCGCTGACACCAGGAGGGAGTGTTGCTTCCTGATTCTCTTTCCCCCTTCCCTTGTGTATTCTTTTCTGTCGCCTTCCTTAGGCTCCTTTCTCTGATTTATTTTTGGACCTCATTTCTTCCTCCTGAATCCTGTGAAATGCTCGATAAATCTCTGCAGAGATTGTGTCCCCCGAAAATGTTGGAAAGTTAACTAATTCTCACAGGAGAGAGCAGAAAATTGGAAGGTGATACAAAAAAAGTGACAGGATCAGTTTGATCTGTGCAATTTCCTCTCAGAATTACCTTGGTGTGTAAAGTGTGTCTGCGCCTGTAGCAAGGATATAATTGGTGCTTTACTGTACCACAGGTTTTCGGTCCAGCTCACCTGGATCAAAAACGTCAAAAACGTCAACGCTTTACTCCCCGTTGCATTTAATTTCTTTCCTTATTTACTCCCTTACTTTGTCTCTTAATAATAGTAATCATTTTACCAGGTTAAGACAGACATATCTAATCTTAAATTGATGCATAAGGTTAATTAACTTGTGCTGTTTTTCCCAACTTTTATCAGCCACATTTAGTCGAAATTTAACTCTCCCTTCTCACTCATCTGCCCAGAAACATCTCTTTCCACACTTTGTCGCTCTGGTCAACGCGTGTGTCCCAGGAGACAGGGAAGTGCAGGGTTAATGCGCTGGCCCGGTGGCCTCGTATTGAGTTGCACTGCTTCCTGACAGATGCACAAATGTGTTAACTGCATGTTATGGGTGGACCCTTGTGGCCGGACGGTGATGGGAAAGCAAGCGAGCGAGCTGACGTACAGTGTCTGTCGTGTTTCTGTGTCTTTATCCGTGTGCAAGGGTGCTCTAACAAAGATGTGTGAGACAAAACTAAAACACACACGCACACACACACACACACACACACACACACACACACACACACACACACTGGCACATGTCCTGCCACTTCCACCCAGAGTAAAGTGTGGCATTCCATCACTAACTGAATAGCGCTGTTGGCTGGAGGTTGTGGGGTTAGCTTAGCTGACACAGCTAACTTTAGATAAGGGAGTCTTCCTTCTCTTCCCAGCAGTGACATCATCACAGGAGAGGAGAGGGGGTGTTTCTGTATGGGATGGAGAAGTCAGCATGTCTTCCTTTGTGAAGACGAATCATTGTTCAAGATTTCCACGAAAAGGCACCAAGAAAATGACACTCACTGGAGACACACTGCACTTTGTAACATGTGAAGCTGCAGCTCAGTTACCACAGCCATTTTCAGGGGGCAAAGGTCATTCACTGGTGTGTCACACAGAAACTTTTAGGCATTTATTAATTTTAGCACTCTGTTATTAGTTATTCCAGGAGAAAGTGTTTTATTGGTTAGTTGTTTAAATGGTTTGGAGTTTAAACTTGGGATGCTGACCTATGATTTAGAGTAGTTAAAACAACAACCACCAGTCAGGATTGTGGATATATTGAACCTATGTATTACTGAGTGAACTATAAAGTGCTTTAGCTTCCCATTGTTATGAATAATAGATGTGATTTGACACTCGCAGGATACTTTTTTTTTATTACAACATTTAGTCCAGTTAGAACATCTTCAGTTTCAGAGATTAGCCTGTTCCTGGGGTTAGTTCAGGGGTAGACAACCTGCAGCTCAGGAGCCACATGCATCTTCTCGAGTGGCTCCCTGTGACTTTGACAAAAAATATATGGAAATAATATAATTTTTTATTTATCATTGTTGTAGCCCTTACGTTACTCTTACATTCTCCAGTTGTGTAAATGTGTAGCCGATACACTGATCATCAACTATGTGCATCATATGTCTACGATCTGGTGCCTTTTCCTAAAATTTGCCGAATGACAACGGCTAGTGTTGTGTCTCCTGAGTGAGGTTAGCTTTTGATCCCAAATCCAAAAAAGAAATTTCATAGTGAGAGGACAGATTTGTTTGCCCTCACCTCTAATGCTGCAAAGTATAAGTACCAAATAATCCTAAATAGCTGCACCACAGAGTCACTACTTTGTTGTAAAACATATTAACGAATGCTCATTTAGACCTACTAGGAATGATTAAATAGGATGTATTGTTGTCACTATAGGGTAAATATATGTATTGCGGCTCCAGACAGATTTATTATAATTGTTTTTAGCCAAAAATGGCTCTTTTGACAGTAAGGGTCGCCAACCGCTTTGTTAGTTTAACCTCTGAGCTCCATAAAGACCAATTTCTCTGTGGCTTCAGCCCTACGATCACAAAATTAAACCATCTGGGTTTAATGTATTTGCGCAGGGCTGCTGTTTGCCATCCACACTGCCTCTGGATTATTTGTTGTGCTTGTTTGTATAGTTTCCCTCTCTGCTGTTGCATTCATATCGCTCAGCATGCGGCCTGGCTCTCATTTCATGCAGGCTTTCTTCAGTGTTTGCTGCCTGCTGCCAGATGAGTGTACAGTACATGTGGTGACTGTTGGCGGACTCTGGGCCACGACAGAGATAGGTTAGCACTGCCTGCAGGCACAAAGCCCAACCCTGCATGACTTGTCCAATTAGCCACCTGAGCTGTGGTGGTGGGCAAGTAAGATGAGATTATATTTTTATTTCTTTCTCAACCTCTCCTTTCTCTTTGTCTCTCTATTTGTCCAGGCGACAAGGTACCATTTTTTGTCCAGTAATTAGACAGTAATCATCATCATCTTGCAGATGTCTACTTTCCACAGTCTTCTAGGATTCTGTTTAGGTTTTTAAATCACAAAACACTGACAGTTCTGCCACTGTGCGGATCCAGACAGAATTATAATAAGTCGAATGCACAGTATATTCCACTCTGCCATAAAAAATACAGCAGCTCTGCAGAGTTTTTTTGTCAGACTTGTCATCTGAAATGACAGATTTTGGCGCTTTAAGCTACTGTAACTGGTCTGAATTCAGTTGAGCCTGCGGTACATTTTATTTATGGAAAATGAAAAATGTGGCCCCCCGTCAGCCAGGGGAAACTAACGAATAAGATTAATTATTTGTGTTCGACCATGCCTACTACAAACATGTTTAGAAAGTCTGCTGCTTTCATTAGAAAACTTTAAGTTATTCTGTTTCATATCCATTAGCAAGCCAGACATTTAGTCGTCTCCATGCAGCAGATCACTGCAGCTTTCATGCTCCACAGCGACTTTCTAACAAAACGATGATCAGTGGATCAGAAGAATCAGCTTCTGTACAAGAATTCCAGCTTGTAAGGAAGAGGTGCCTGCGGGCTCTGCGTGCTTTGTGATCTGCAGACTGTGTGGGAATTGTGGCTACTGACAATGGGAGAGAGAGAGGCAGACAGATGGAGTGCTTCGATCCGCATGGATATTTTAACGAGTGAGCTCCAGGAAAGCTGGATTCCATCAGCTGCTGACATGTTGTTATTGTGGTTTTTACCTGGAGGAGGAGGCAGGAGACTGTGAGACAGTCTCTGCAAAGGAATATAGACAGGGAGAGGCTGTTAAACACATGAACACAAGCTTTGTTATATGGTGGTTTATTATATGGAAGAAAAGACAAATTATGTGTATAAGCTTGTACGTTCAAAGAAGTGGAAAATATAGGTATTTATGAGACATTTATATTTGACATCTCTTTGCCTAAGGTGTATTTAGAGAGGCTCTTGACGTACGCTGAGATCGACATCTGCCCTGCCAACTGGAAGCGTATCGTGCTAGGAGCAATCCTCCTGGCATCTAAGGTGTGGGACGACCAGGCGGTCTGGAACGTGGACTACTGCCAAATTCTCAAGGATATCACTGTGGAGGACATGTGAGTTGCTGCATACACATCCACAATATTGCATTTTATTAATAGGGAGGTTGTCAAATGTGCACAGAAATGCAGTGCACACAACAGAAATGTCAGGAACGCTAAATGTTAGCAGCTGCTGCCAATGGTCTGTTTCCTCTTGCACAACAGTAATTATTAAACATTAAATGTGTTAAAGATAATTAAGTGTCTGTGTAATGAAGGTGACAGGAGATGTTTTTTATTATTATTTCTGCACTCAAAATGTTACTTAATAACACATAGCCTTTATAGCCAACTTTTCATTTTCATTGCTTAATCTATTGAGAGCGAGCCAAAATAAATTACAGCAGATAAATTAACTTTATAGCTAGCTGGCTCAGTTCGTGTGTGAGAGACGATAATTATCTGGGTGGCGAATGTTGCCGAGTGCTTCCCACCCAGGTAATTTCATTTTGTTTAGTCTGATGAACTCAAAGGTAAGTGGTTCACTCTCATAGAAAACTTAAAAAGTCTTTGTTACGTCCCTTTCCTGCCCTGTCTCTACCCTCATTTAGTGGGCCGGTTGCACAAAACACTTTTCTTTAAAGTCCCGGTTAAGGTTTCCTCAGAATAAAATTGGTTGTACAAAACACCCTCTTCTTAAGGTTTCATTTAAATGTTCACTTAAGTTTTTATGGTTTCCTCCTTGTCTTGGTCTTATACTTAAGGAATACCTAGACCGTTGCACAAAAGACCTTAACAACCAAAGTAAGGTTAATGAGAAAAAAACAACTTGCAGCATTGCAGTTTCTCCCTGTAATCGTTTTTTGTTTTCTGGTATTTGGGGATCAAACTTATTTTGTAGTTTGTGCTTTCTATGATTGTATTCCTCCAGATGTATAATCTTTTCCTCCTCTGACCAATATGGTCAGTCTGGTCTTCCTTTCTTCTGCCATTTTTCCACTATCTAACCATAAGCCAACTTTGTGAGACGATGACAGGCGTCACAAGCGAGTCTAAGCAAACAAACAATCTCCATGGAAACTTTTACCACGGTAAAATCTCTTTCAACGCAGTAAATGACTTCATGAAACCTTTTAAGGGATTCTGTGCGCCTCTGTGTGTTCCTCAGCTAAGGAGAAATTAAGCCTTAAGTGGCATACTCAAGGTGAAAACTTAAGGTGTTTTGTGCAACCAGTCTTAGTGTCTTTCTATGCTTAGAATAGTCTGTGTGTGTGGGGTCAACCTGGGTCCACGAGGTGCTCAGAGTCACATGTGTGTGGCCTGGACACGCTCAGGGCGACCTCTGCTCAGTTTGTCTGACACCCTTTACTGCTTCCTGTTGCGGCTTTAGATTGGTCCTAAAAAAGCAGGAATACAGTAGGTTGGCTCAGTTAAGTACAACTCAACCTTATGATAAACCTTATTAGATGTTGTCTTACTGTGTTGACGTGTTGATGTTGTACTTACAGCGCCATAGCTGTATCGATTCGTGGTGTTTACAGGCCTACATGCATAAATATCGCTCTGTTTATTCGCTGACAGAAAGAGATGCACGGCTTTAACTGGATGTCATCTGAACTTACAAATGAAATTGCCATGTGTGACACAGGCAAGAAGCATCTTGAGCATGAGGACCCACTAGTCTGCCCTACATCCGTCCTAAATCCACAGGAATCTTGGCTGGATTATTCTGAGGGGGAACATGATGCTGTGGACGTGTTGCCGCTGCCGAGACCTTTGAGCTTCCTGCATTCACATGCTTCTGCATCAGTGGCTGTATATTCTTGTCCCTGGGCTCAGATTTTACAGAGCAATGACTGTAATCCACCTGTTCGGGACTCTTTCCACTGAGAGAAGCCCAGCATGTGGTTCTGCTGTGCGCCCATATGGCATTTTCACCCGACGGTGACTCAGTGCTTGACCAAAGATTGCCTCAGATCAATTTTACTCTTTTTAAATCCGTTTTCGGGAACATGGCCTGCTGAATCCCCTCTCCACCCCCCAGCAGACTCGAGCTCGACTGCGAATTAACTGCAGGGGAGTCTGGGAAGAATTGTGAGGAGCGGAGACGCACAAAAAGAAAAAGATGAGAATAGCTGAATGAGTGCCACAGCGAGATAAAAAAGAAGCAGCATTATTAGGCTGAGTTTGGCTACAGCGGAGTCTAAATTTAGCCCGTCTGTTGCTGCATGCCTGTAAGTGTGCGTGGGTGGGGAACAAAGGCTAGGAAGAAGGGATGGGTAGTGCTTCTTATGCAGGTTACAATGCAGAATGAATCGGCCGTGACTGGAGATAAACAGATGAAAGCATCTGTCAGCGCGCTGCAGAAGGGATCATAGAGCTGTGCTGCATCAGGCAGAGCATGACAATAGCATTTTCAGGATGTGGGATTAATTTTCTTTACACATAATGCTCAGAGCCCTTTTGCCTCGATATCATTCATTCTCAGTATGAGGAAAGGCTTATGTGTGGTGGGTGTACTGGGGATTTACTCGGTGCATGTGTATTGGTGCAGTACATGTGAACATAACACCCACCGTCTGTGTGAGGTGATGGATTTGCCAGGATGGTCTCATGAGCACTAACACCCCGTCTCTTGTCTCTTTGTCTCCTTCAGTCTCTCTGTACTGAATTTATTTGTAGACAGACAATTCAATTTCAAAGATCTATCTTAATTTTATTTTTAGTCTCAGTTAATATCAGATTTTTTGAAGCTTCTCGACTCACACATCTTCTCTCTCTGACATCAGGAATGAGCTGGAGCGTCAGTTCCTGGAGCTGCTGCAGTTCAACATCAACGTGCCGTCCAGCGTCTACGCCAAGTATTACTTCGACCTGCGCTCCCTGGCTGAGGCCAACAACCTCAGCTTCCCTCTGGAGCCCCTCAGCAGAGACAAGGCCCAGAAACTAGAGGTGAGTTATACACACACATACGAAACACTGGAAACAGTTTTTAATTTCAGGTTCAGGTCACACAGAAAAAAATTAAAAGCAAAAGAAATCGTAGAATCTGAACCCCATTTATTGTGGCCTGAGGATGTGCAACACAATGAACTGAGGCCATGCGGCTAATTAGTGTTTTGAAGCGCCTCAGCTCAACACACACACACACACACACACACACACACACACACATACTGCAGATCATCTGCAGGATGAAGGACGGGATGTAGGACTGTGCTGCTGTGTAATTATCTTCACTGCCTCAACATCTGTCTCTCCCTCCTTATCTCTCTGCCGTACTACAGTCAGCAAACTAGACCTTTCTCACAGAAAGAAAAGCACAGGTGTAGTAAATAAAATGTCTAGTCTCAAATCTAAAGACGGTGTGAGTTTTTAGTCACACACTGTAAGATTTTGAAAAGACTCGGGATCTTACAACACAAGAGCTAGATTCCTTTTGAGATTATTTTCCATCCTCCCCCTGGTGGAAAATAATATGCCAAACTCTCTTTAAGAAAAATATTAAGGAATATTGCTGCTTTAGAGAGACACAAATACTGAGAAGACGGACACTTTTGCTCAAGAGGAAGGGAAACGTACATGTGAACACGTCCCATTTAAATAGAAGTGGCCAGCTGGCAACAAACGATTCATTCCTTCACAGTTAAACAGTAAGCTAAAACATGTTTCTGAAAACATTTGAGGTTAGATATTAGAAACTCAGTTACAGAATCTTGGTCTATATTTGATCAGCACTGCAGAGTTTTACAATTTCATCTTTGTTTCTTCGGCCTCTATTTTCACTGCAGGAAACAGTATGGCACCCACTTCTTGTTCATAAACGCAGGCAATACAGTAACATATTCTTGATATGTGTTTGATCAGTGCTGCTTAGATTTACCGTTTTATCAGATTTTAGTCCGAGTTAAAGAGAGAGGGGTGGGTCTGTCTCTCTACCTGCTGATACTCTTTGTGTCCACGGCGACAGCATCGGTGGTGAGCAGTATGAAAATGTGGAAGTACAGCCTGTAGTTTAAGCAACACCCCCGAGAGCTTTGCCAATGTTCATGTCATTGAAATTTAGGTAGACTAAAAACTAATGACAATATTAAACATGGGATTTTGTTTGAATGACAAAACAAGAAAAAGATTGATTAAAGAAAGCTGGAGTTTTATGACAGCCTTACACCAAACGATCAAGATCATGGGAGCGTGCACTGGCTGAGGTAAAACTCTCATGATTTTATTCCTACATTGGAAGTTTGTCTGTCATTTGGCGTAAGACAGGTATTAGTTGTTTCACACTAAAAGGTGCAACAAGAGGAGAACTTAAGACTTGAAAATGAAACTCCTGATTTGTAGGGGGGAACATTTGTGTACTTCATACTTAAATTTTGGATTAAAAACCTCTTTATACTTTGTTTTTTCAGACAGAAATTAACATTTGTTTATTTACTTTTAGGGTGCAAATACAGTTAGTTTCCATTTGATCCTTTTAAAAATATGTGTATTCTGTGTGTTTAGGTTCTGACTTATCACTTCAAACTGTAATTTACAGTCATTTCATGTTGCTAATGCTGAGAAATTGTCATCTTTTTTATGTTATATTTTCAGTTTTGACAGGAAAGTCATAAGAGAGTAACGGTAAAACAAAAAGAACAAACACAATTAAAGATAAGTAAAATAACTAACCATTTGAAAATAAGTATAAGAAGGAAGGGGTGAGCTGTCTCCATAAAAATAGATTTAATTAAAAGGATCAAAGACAAATCTAAAAATAGGTCAGAAATAATCCAAAACATCTGATTAACCGAAGAGTAGAACTTTTTGCGACGGTGACAGCGCGCCACATTAATGCTCGTTGACGGATCTTTGTCGTGTCAGAATTACAGAGTGCCAAGAACAAATCTGACTGGATTTCTTTTTCAAATACTCATGAAAACCATCTGAATACTTTAAGCCAATAATCACATAAGACAGGATGAAACCAAAATAACTGAGTGAGTGACCGTCCAGCCAAAAGACTTTTTAAAGCTTGATTATCTCAATTAAAGACGACAGTGCTTCTTGTGTTTTGACATATTTGCTGTTTAGTTGAGATTGTCGTCTCATATCGTACTCACAATTACAAGGAACTCAACACAGGGTACGCCTCATTATCTCTGTCTGACGTCTGATATGTTTCGTCCTCCAGGCCATCTCACGGTTGTGTGACGACAAATACAAGGACTTGAGGAAACAAGCGAAGAAGCGGTCAGTGAGCGCAGACAACCTGACGGTGGTGCGGTGGTGTCCGGCCATCATTTCCTAACACTGGCCGCCTGCAGCACAGAGACAGACCTGTCAGACATACTGTACTGTAATTCTGCCTGGTAAGCGGGCACACCAGGTGGGCAGCAGTCCTGTGGATCAGCACACACACACATACACACATATACACACAAGCGGGCACTTTTACAAGTGTGATTGCACCCTCTCTGGTTGTACATAAAAGAAGTCCCACTGGCTGCCTGCACTGAACCAAACAGAGCTGAGCTGAACCAAACTGAAGTGTGTGAGTGAACGTCTTGTGAATGCAGAAGAGGAGGCCGAACTACAGAAGAAGAAACACAGCTGGCAATATGAGAGACTGTGTGAAGTTGGGGAAAAAAATAGGAACAAGCTTAATGCGAGAAGCGACAGACGGTAGCGACAACAGCGTTCCACAATTCCCTCTTAGGCTCCGCTGGCTTGTACGGTCGATCGAGGGAAGCCGTGTACATTCCTTTAATTTTTAACCTTCTGACTCAGTCACTTTCTTAGCTGAAGCATGAGATGATTTTTTTGACAGCTTACAGGCACATTTGAATTTTTAAAATGCTCAAATCCTCGATTTGTTTCAGTGTTTTGTTGGTGTTTATCTGTTCCTTTGCATTCCCATGCAGCAGAAAGCTCTGCCGGCAGATCCAAGCGAAGACGTGTACATTCCACCGCTACCTTGAGTGTACAGTTCGATTCGACTGGACCACATATCGTCGCATCCATTTACACTGTGGCCATTTAATTGAAGTTTTCATTCGGAGAGCTAACATTGAAAACGCAAGTCGGTGTTTAGCTCAGGGGCGCTTTGGCAGGACCTGGGAATTAAACGTGTACTATGTTCTCACAGCGAGGCCATCCAGCCGCCGTTCAGACACTCACTTAAAGCAATATCCATGCATCGCTCTGTTGTTGTGATCGAATACGATGAAGCATGCATACTTGGGAGAAGACTCGACCGGAAGACAGTGGTCCACTACTCTCAGTCAGACGTGAGACATACTGTAGAGCTTTTGTTGTACTTAATTCACTGCCATTGTCCTGACCTGTGGTGCCTGTAATAAGCTACGTTAACACCTCTCCCCTTTCTACTGGAGGAATAGAACAAATAATTGAAGTATTTTTTTTTTCCTTTAACATTTTTGTATGGTTCTTCCAGCTTACAAAGAAACAGCACAAATGGACCATTGACATTTAGGTGCCACTAAACGCATGACTCTTCAGGGTTGTTTTGTGTTGTTCTGAGAGGAGCGGAACGAATGAGGAAGCATTAAAGTGACGATTCAAACACTGCTCACGAAAAGATCGATTGTATACATTTTGCTAAATTGTCTCTGTACAGTGTAAATACAGCGCAGGTGTGCAGATCTGTAGACTGAGGTCGTACTGTAAAAAAAAAACAAAACAGAATGATGTTAGAAGATTTATATTGGGTCAGTTTTTACTGTACATGACGGGGATGGTAAATATGTCGGATTCTTGTTCCTATGACAAATCAAGTAAAGACAAAGTATTAAGATTTAAAATGGGAGACACCACTTAAGAGTTTTTGTCTGTTCTCTTGTTACGATGTTTTCACACTGCAGAAAATGCCAAGTTTTTTTATGTGTTACATACTGTATATGGTATATAGATAATACGAGACAATTCAGCCTTGTTTTATTATTTGTTGTCATTTTTAATTTTTTTTTACCCCAGTCTGTGGAAGCATTGCCAGATTCATGTGTTCAACGATGCCTGTGTTTATACGGAGCCTCGTAACTGGGAAATGATAGGAAAAGGTGATCAGGCAAGTCAAAAATACATCAATGAATATTTTTGTTGATGAAATAATTACAATTGAGCTTTTGGAAAAACCTTTAAAGCTTTGACAGTTTCCTTCGATTGATGAAGTAGATTAAAATTTAATTTGTTTTTGGTTTTGGCACACATTCAGTCAGTTAAATGTTCCAGTTTTACCAACATCTCTCTTATAATGGTGGTCTATTGGGAAATTGCTGCTTAAGTACTGCAAGAGGCTACTGGGACAAACTGGCAGCATGGCTGAGTAGCAGCTGGGTATCAAGCTCTCTTAATTCATTCATGGTTTAGCCATTCGTGTTTTCAGTTTAGCTACCTAGCTACACAGTTGTTTAGATTAGACTGATAATAACGACAGATGACGTTTCTCTCATTTGCAAAAATGAAGCCAAAGTATTCCTGATATGGGCGCTGCCATCTTGTGCTGGTGACGTCATTTGGAGACAGAGTATGCGCAGTAGCAATCGGGATGTGGAGCCATGGTATCAAGTTGAAAATTAAAAATTGAATTTCCCCTCGGGGATTAATAAAGTATATTAAAAAAAAGTTCCTGCCACACACCCATCCGACCCAGTCGCAAGCGGCGCCATTGATTGGGAACACACCGGTTGACACACACAGCTGTCAGTCATGATGCCACACCCCCTTTGCATTGCATCAGATAACTAGTTGAAACCAAACTTGAGAAAAAGGAACACTTCAACATAGGTTAGCATAATAAGAACTACCTAAAATGGCAGAAAACATCTTTGCGAAAAATATTTGACTTATTAGTTTGGCCCATGTCCCATTCCCTCACATGCAGGGGGCAGGGTTTATGATCTATACTGCAGCCAGCCACCAGGGGGCGATTGAGATGTTTTGGCTTCACTTTTGGGGAGCTGTCATGTCATCTATCTTTATATACAGTCACTGGATCTTACACACACAGGCACAAGCATACAAATGCTGGACCAGTCACATGCTGTGGACATACACAGTCAAGAACATCTTCTTTTCTGCATCATGAAAATAAAATACAGTGAAATAAGTGGGAGATGTTGTGTAGAAAAAATAGAGAGCAGAAAAATGATTAAATGTATGCCGAGACCAAACAACTGGAAAATGATTTGGTGAAAGATAATAAATAAAGTGTCAATCAACTGAGGTTAGAAGAAAGTCCTCAAACTTTATATTTCTTTTTATCTAACTAACAATACTACTGTATTTTTGACTTTTCTGATCTCCTTTTACAAAGTTTTGTCAGTTTTGGGGCTCCACACTTGTTGTATTTACTGGAAATCAGCGAAACTATCATAAGCATTTTTCTCATGAACAAATCACCTCCTGATTTGCTCCTTTCTTGACATTTCTCAAATCAGAACAAGGAAAATGTACAGGGATGTCGTTGAAAGTAAACCTATAAAATCACTGAGTTTAATCGGTTTGATTCATTCTAGCAAGCTGATGTATTATTCACACTTCGACGGGTTGATAAAAGTGTGAAGTAATGTTTTGATTATATAAACTTTATAAGTGGTTGTTTGGCTTATGATCAACTGGACTCACATTTCCTCTGTTACATAATTAAAAATGAGGCACAAACGTAGATTTTTAAAAGCATTTTTCTATATAACGCAGAAGTTAAGATGAAGGTCCAAATTCAGACGTGACATCAATGTACCCTCTTTCTAGCCGAGCTTATTTTTCGCCTTTCATTGGCAACTTCCACGTCTGTGACTTCTGTTGTCTGTCGAGCTACTAGAGAATCAACCCGTCAGTAAGTTAAGTGAGATTTCCGACCGCGAGCAGCAGGTGTGAGAAGGGACAGAACTGTACCAAAGTCATGGAGAAATGAAGGACGATCCTGTTGGACGTGTCGCTCTGAGCCAGCCCTCTTGCACATAAAGTATATGAACAGGTGTTGGGACTTGGGAAAGAGAGCTGTTGTTTTGTATGGTGCTTTGAATGAGTGAAAAAATGAAGTGCAAAATGTGTCTGTAGGAAAGTAACGTTACTGGAGTTGCTGTTGTGAGTTCAAACTGTTAGAGGTAATCAAAGATTGTATATCCTATTTATTGTATGTGTGTGCATACAGTCCAGTCTGGCGTTCTCTAGACGCAGATGTGAGCGTTGATGCCATGTGGTCGACGATGGGGAGTCCTGAGGTGGAACATTTGCTCCGACAGCAAAGACCGTGGGCCTGTGGCGTCCTGTCGGCTGGTTACTAGGTGTGTCATAGCCTTGTGCACTGAACTCTACCTCTGCATAGAGTTTTACTTTTCTCGACTTTTCTTCCTCTCTTCAACGACACTTTTTTGGATTTCACACATTCAGCTTCGATCATGACGACTCCCCCGTGCTAACAAACGTCAACTGCTGTAGCTGTGACCTTTTTTTTTTGTTGTTTTTCATTGATTGATATTTTCTACATGTGCTGTGTTCTGTTGTTGTTGTTGTTATTGTCAGCGTGTTATTTTCTTTTCAGTGAATCATTCTGTTCCCGTTCTCGGTTTGCCAAACTCACATCTGTTCTCTCTTTTTCTCTCTGTTCTCTATGATTTGAAGATCTGCTCCCAATTCTTCTCTTACGAAGCAATGTTTAGAAAAATCTGTGCAAGAATTAAACTTTAAAACCTTGCAGCAAACCCAGCGTGTGTCTCTTGTTTAATCTACAGAATCAACTCACCCAGACACTCACACATTTACTCTGAAACCTCAAACCATCTTTCAGAGTGCTCTCCCCGCTGCTATCACAATATTTCAGTATGCACTGTATTGTAGAGCTGATGTGACTCAGCAGGGTTTCTTCTGTCAGACAGAACCATTTAAATGGCTTAGAGCAAGTGGTAATACAGAGATTACACTCTGCCATATTGTCACTGAGGGACACATTTAATCCTCCGTGTTGGCCTTGATTTGCATTTCAATTGCTGCTCTGGTAATTGCAATACAAGTCAATTCAATGCAATGAGGAGGTGCTGTGAGTGTCAATGAGAGCAATTGCGAAACATCTCTGCTGAACCACATCAAACATTTACATCTAACATACTATACACATAAACTGAGCTTTGAAATCACATCTTTTGGGTTAATGAACACAGACAGCTTAGACTTTTGTGTGTTCAGCTGTCAGATCATTATTTTGAGAGAATTAAATGAAGTCCAGTTTTATTCTGTTTTTAAAATGTGGGCCAGAAAACACAGGTAAAAAGCACTGGCAGGCATCTATAGACTGTTACACCTCATTATACACTGCAGTTAAAGGTGCAGTGTGTGACTCTGGAGCAGGAACCAGAATGTGTATTTAACCTCTGCTGTTTATTATTTTTTTTCGAGCTGCACACGTTCTTTTGGTCACTTTCACTTCCTGTACTTGTAATTAGCACGGGGGTGTGGCTTCACAGTATTCTACCTGCTCATTCACTGTTGTGGCGGCTCTCAGACAAAGAGGGTGAGTTTTTGGCTCCGATGTTTTCCTTTGACCGTTATATAATGCAACGTAATATTTCATTTCATCTCATTTTACCAGTTCTTTGTTTAATTAACTGGACTTAAGCATGAATTTCTTTGAATGAGTCACAGTTACAAGCCTACTCAGCCTCCTAGCGGCTTTAGTCATTGATAGTCGCCACAGACTATAAAATATGGGATGTTGCATTGGTTTGTGGACTGTCGTTTTGAAGCCTCGAGTTCTGCATTTTGGCCTTTCCCATCTTGATTTAGAGTGAGGAATAACCATTTGGATGAGAGGGTAGAGCTGTGGATAACCAAGGCGTCCAGTTGACTCACAGACTTTAGTTACTCCTTGCAGAGAGCACGTCACTCAAGCGGCCCTGCTGTTGAACATGCACAACTTTAAGCCTTACAACCATTTAAACAGGTGAGCTATATAAAAATGTACCCCACCCCCACCCCCGTACAGGTGTCAGAAAAGGGGAGATTAGCCATTGAAACCAAAACTGTTTTTTTGTACCAGGCTGTAAATATTTTTGCATGTTTTTGTGTGTCATGCATGTATACTTTTGCTTTAAATTTGAGTGTTTTAACATGGACGTCTGTGGGGATTGACTCGCTTCTGGAGCCAGCCTCAAGTGGCCATTCAAGGAACTGCAGTTTTTTGCATGTCCATGTTGGCTTCATTTGTCAGCCGCGTATTTTGCTGCTGGTTGGTAGTTGGACTGAACCACCGACCCAGAGTGTCAGTATTTGACGACCTGAGAAAGAAACCTTCAGCTGGGGTTATTTTTCATTCGAATTGCATAGAGGAGACCGGGGTAAGATGAGCCACTTTTCATATTCAGGATCACTACATCAAGGCTATTATAGTTTTGTTGCTAACTAATATATGTGCATATATTTCAGGATGTTGTGCATCCCTACAAAGACGTGAATCCTAGTTTGGTGTCCTTGCTAACAGGAGGGCCAATTGTGGAAATGACGGTATTATAATAATTTGAACTTGTTTATTAACACATTTGAGCATTCTGAACCGAAACTCTCGTTCTCTCATCATCCTTCCTCTATATGTCCTAAATAAATCTCTAACCACTTAACTCATGTGGTTCTTACCTTCACAGACTCCATAACATGATGCCTTCCTCCTAAATATTTGGTCACATGCTCAATTTTATTTACAGTTTCCTAGCAACAAGAGGTGGCTCAACTTACCCTTTGGCTCAACTTACCCCAGTCTCCCCTACTGCACCTTTAAAGTAATGTTCCATTGTCAGGCCCAGGGTACGGCAACCGTTACTATCACAAGAGCCAGTTTTAGCCAAATAAATGTTTTTTAAAATTTTGTCTGGAGCTGCAGTGCATATTTGTGCCTTACAGGGACGGCAACACAGCCGGCACTGTGCTGTCGGCACTGTGTAAATTTCACAATGAGTTCATCATTTCGAACGACTCCTATCATTTTACACATTGTCATCTGGCCCAGTGTTCATATAAAAATCTTTTGTGTGGCTTTAAGATGATGAAACCATGTGTGATCCCTTAAGACTGCAGCATTACAGTGTTCCATGACTGCCGAGGGAAAAAACAATCCATCACCAGCATCTTGTTTCTTGTGATTGCTTTTCAGCCTCAAGTGGTTTTCTGTAGTCCTTTGTTGGTAAATTAGATCACGAGCAGTGTGGCTAAAAACAGACATGATAGAGAGGCAATAGTGAAGGGGATCAGTTTCTCATTCTGCATCATGAAGTTTAATCAAATCACTGCCTCCGTGCCCTTCATTCAGTTGGGATGTTCTGTGTCACACCTGTGCATTGACAAGAGAAAGGCTTTTTAGGCTTAACAGAGATGCACCTTAATACTTTGCAGATTTTCCACCCTTCTAATTGGGAAATGGGGACGATAAAGTAATGACTGAGGCAGGAAATCTTCCAGGTAGCAGCTGCTAGACTTGTGGGAAATAGCAATGCCTGAAATGAAAGGATAGTTAGTATGCATGGAAGTGGCACTAATGGATAAAGTTTTAATATTGTCAATGTGGCCTCAAACACAGCCATGAAGGGCGTTCACACTCCGTTATAGACACAGTAATCCATGAGCTGAGCGGCAGGTATTACTCTCTGAAAATAAACTAAGGCTCAGATGCTTTATGGGAACTATTACTACATTTCTTTTGACTTTGACGCAGCTTAAATAAAGATAAAAATGAGTCAAAGCAGATGAGACAGCAAGGACAAAGAGTTCTTGCCTTCTTGCTTTGTGTAACAATGAGGTGTGCAGATCAGTCACTGTGGTTGATATCTACTCTACCGTGACACTGTGAACATCTAATATATCTCTACTCACAATCACAGACATGTCTACTTGCTGGTTCATAGTTATGGGTCATAGCTACAGGGGGAAAACAACTGTGGTGTTGCAGGTCATCTTCTCAATCAGTGAAACTGGAAACAGGTGTGCATCATTATCATGTGAGCAGTAACAGGGCCCTCCCAAGTAGTTGAGGGACGGGGTAAAACCATTTCATTGATGACACTGTATTAAAGTTGTTGTGCTTGTGTGTGTGCTAATTGCTAGCTTAATATGTTGATATCACTGTGACTACGTATCTTAAATTAGCCGTGTATTTGTTGTTGAGTATTCTTGGATTAGTTGCACCTGTTTTGCTAACCCTGGGCTCATTTTAGCAGGTGGTACGTTCCAGTTTAAATGAGGCTGAGGAGGTAACAGTGCCAGTCACTGCTCTGTAGTAGGGGTAAGGGTGGCAGTTTGTTGTGGGTTTCATTTTTAGGGTTTTACTTGATGACTCCAGCAAATAAAATGCTCGTCATTCCTTTCAAACTTCCCCAGTGCCACACATCTAACGCCTATCTATGCAATGTTAGCCCTACTGTACACATGTAAATGAACTGTAGGTGTAAGTTATTTTCTGTCGTGTGTTATCAAGCCAAAACTTCAATTTCCCACACTATTTATTTTCAGCGGAATCCATTATACATTCCCAATCTTTGCCTTGCAATCCATTCAAAATGAGCCGCGTGGGATTGGTACTGTGAGCCAGTATGGAGGTGCTAATGACCATTGATCTGTAGTGATTATGCCAAGCCAACTGTCTTTAGCCATGTGTCCCAGCAGAGACCTTGTCCATGAGCGAAGGTGGATACAGTATGTGGGAAGGGAACTGATGTCCAGTGTAAAATCATTTTTATAAGGGAGAACGACACTAGGTGAGCATTTGTGGAAGTGCAGAAGAAGAAAACTTATTGTGTAGAATCTATCTAATCTTCTGATGTATTTAAGATTAACAGTTAAAGATAGTTTTACTTCATACCCATTTCATATACACAGTAGGCACCTACCGGCCATAAACTGGCATCAGCTGTGGGGAAAATACAATTTACAACCTACTAACCTTTCACGAGACCTAATCCACAGCCTGCATATCTACGTGCTACCTTGATTCATCATTGGAAGACGCAGCAGTAAATGTTTGTATTTTTATGATGCAGTCAGTTTGAACATGCTTGCCCATTGTGCCTGAGAACTTAATACAGCAATTTAGAGTGAGTAAGCCTGGAGGCTTGTTACTCTCCTGTAAGGACGACCAGCAGCACAAAAATATCTCTGCAATTCCAGGATGGCGACGTGCCTTTGGAAGTGTGTTAAGAATAGACCTACAATGGGGCTCGCTCCCGTCTTCTGTTGTCTGAGGACAGACAGTTGTCTGCAGGGGGACAGAGGAAGAGGTAAGAGTATTTACATGGGTCTGTCAGAGACTTGAGTGAAGACTCAAATGGATCACATTGGATTTTACCCACCGGAACTTGGCACATGTTCCCTCAAGGAGAAAGGTAGAGAATCAGCCTGCTGAGGGAACACTGTGCCCATGAACCTGGAGGTTATTGTGCTACTGGAAGCCACTGTGCCCCTTGGTGGAAAGGGTCAGGAAGAGGTGGCTGGATAGAGGGTGAGGTTTAATCTGTGGCCTGGAAGCGGAAGACTGGAAGATTTTGGAGGGCCTTGGGCGCAGCAAGCATGGCAGGATCAAGTGCCTCTGAGGTCATCTTTATCTCTGTCAATCACAACATCACTTTGATGGGTGAGTTGACTTCACTGGTTTATGTTTGTGTACAGTGACATGGTTTGGCTTTTATGGTGATCTATAAACCTCAAGGTGAAATCTCAAGCGCTTTCTGCTGATTTCTGCAGCCTCAAGTTCTCACCCACCTTTATTCATGATTCACTGTCAAATCACTTTTAATCCCCATGTCCTTATTTTTCAGGGAAGGTGTGGCTCATTGTGATGATCTTCCTCCGTCTCCTGATCCTCCTCCTTGCTGGTTATCCTCTCTACCAAGACGAGCAGGAGCGATTTGTGTGTAACACCATTCAGCCTGGCTGCGCCAACGTGTGCTATGATCTATTTTCTCCCATCTCTCTATTCCGCTTCTGGCTGGTGCAACTTGTCACCTTGTGTCTCCCCTCCATCATCTTTATCATCTACGTGGTCCATAAGGTCTCGAATGGCCTCAGTGTGGACCTGAACTCATCGGGTCACCCCAAAGCCTTGCCGCTGTTCAAGATCCACCAGGAGCCGTTCAGCAAGACATCTGTAAACAAGATGCCTCTGGTGGCTGAGCGAGGGTGGGCACGGTTCTTCACGGGAGCCTACTTCCTCCATCTAATGTTCAGAACATTGCTGGAGGCAGGGTTTGGGGCAGCTCACTACTATCTGTTTGGTTTCTACATCCCCAGGAGGTTCCTGTGCCAGCATCCGCCGTGCACTACCCAGGTGGACTGCTACATCTCCAGGCCAACTGAGAAGACAGTGATGCTCAACTTCATGCTCGGTGTGGCTGCTCTGTCCCTTTTCCTGAACGTGTTGGATTTCATCTGCGCCATCAAGCGCTCCGTGCAGCATAAAAGCAAGAAGAAGATGATGGTGGAGAAGGTATATGAGGAAGAGCAGTGTTTCCTTTCAGCTAGAGGAGCCTCCACAGGAATAGACCCAAACGCCTCCCTGGCCCGGCAGGATTTAGAGGCAGAGGCTGGTCACAAGGGGAGTTTCAGGAAAAGGCAAGGCAGCAAGGGCTCTTGTGGAGGGGGAGTGCTTGCTTTAGGTCAGGAACCCCCCTGTTTGGAGCGCTCCTCTCTTCCACGCTCTCCAGGACCTTCAGGCTGCAACACTAACGGGAACAACGGCTACTCTTTCTCCCAAGAGGAGGCTCCAGAAAGGAATGGCAGCGAGGTGGCTCTCTGCCCCCCAGAGCCAATGGGAACACCAAGATCCATCCGTGTTAGCAAACGCAGTCGACTCAAACCGCCGCCTCCGCCCAGACGAGACCTTGGTTCATCCCCTAGTGAGCCAGCAGTGCCTTTCGGGAGTGTTTCAACAGCGACAGCAATTTGTTCCAGAAAGGTGGGTCAGTATATGCTGGTTGAGCTGGGTAGCGGCGCAGAGCCACAGCCCAATGATGATGGGCAAGATAAAAGATCAGAGTGGGTGTGACGGTTGGACTGATTTATTTCTAGGTTATTCCGCAACACAGGGATGGGACAAATAAGTGTGGGAGCAATATGAGAAACTGACATGGAGATGACCCAAGGCTCACTAAGTGGCAGCAACTGTTGGAGCTGACACCCTGCCATGCTCACTACCTCATTTCAAAATGCAGACTGCACTGCCACTTGAGGAGAATCCAAAGCGGCAACACATTCACCAGACACCTTACTCTCATGAGGCGTAATCATATTTGCTGTGATGTTATCACGCCATCAGATCACATTGCCTTTGAGGAGCGGTAACAGAGTGATGCAGAGCGACAAGAATTCAAGTCCTGAACAGCAACTCTTCGTAACAAAACAAGTCAAGAATGACGGGACACTTGAGCCTTAAGTGTCCTTGACCAAACCTCAACCTTGAGAAAATCTAAAAGAGTGCATCCCACCTGTTTCTCCCCTTGTTGGCTTTTCCCCCGACTCCCCGGATACACTGTCCATAAACAAAGACAGGCCTTGACCTGCCTCAAATATACAACCCCACCCTCTGCCACAGTCACTCTATATGACACGACTATCTCTTTTGTGTTTGGGTCACAGAGGTCAGGGGACAGGGGTAGCCTCTAGGCCTTGTGCTCAGGTGTTCGGCTGACCTTTTGGAATACGAGTGTCAGGCCAAAATGAAAGGCAATAATCTGGCTAAGGTGGCGTTATCGAGCTCATAGGATGGAATAGGATTCCTCTGTCAGAAGTGAAGGACACTATGAAGGCCCCGAAAGCCGACATAGGCTCACAAAGCAATTACGTTCCCCCATAGGGGCTCTGTATTTATGGAGACGGCTTGTCACTCTATTTCAGGGTCTCGCGGAGCTTAGGAGGAATACAAGCCTTAACATACACTGTCACTAGAAATAGAGCACAGCGGAGCTCTGCAAAGGAGCAGTGCTGCCTGTTGCCCTTCAGGATAAATGCTCTCTGCTCGCTGTGGCTTCAGTTTCACCTTGATCAAAGCTCAGATTAATGCGGGTCAGACACACTGTGACACGTGTCAGTCACAGACAGTATACATAATGGCTGCTGTAGTGTTTAATCAGCTTGTTCCTCTCCAGTATTTTAGTGTCAGTACTGTATTTTTGAAATCTCTGAGAACACATTTGGGTCTCTTTACACAGGTGGTTGTGAGGAGACTCTCACAGGAAATCATCACAGTTGCACCTGCTGCCCTCTAGCTGAGGGGCCACTCTGTGTGTAAACGGATAGCTCTTGATCTTCCTCCTTTTGTGGTGTCTTTGAAGGTGACACCAAAAGCTCCCCGTCCTCATATCTCACCCATCTACTAAGGGCTGCACCCTGACCGTCATAAGGGATGACCACGGGGGGGTTTTCATGAAACCACAGGAGGTCTAATGGTGCCGCACCTCCTATACATCCAGCGTTAGGTGTCGAAGCCAAAGGTGGACTCAGTTACACTTGTGTTTACTGGTATTCTGTGCTGTAAAGTCTGGGTAAATGTTCATTTGTCTGATGATAATGTAAAGTGGACCTAACAGGAAGTGATTTCCTTCAATATATATTTAGTTAAGTGCTTTTTTTGTTGTAATAAATACACATACAACACAATATTAAATTGATTCATGTACAGTTTCATGTCATTCTATGTAAAATGTTTCTTTATAAAGTGAAAGCTCTTTGATAACTTGTTTGATCTCATGTCTCATTGACTCATGACGATTGCACTGAAGATGATGTTACTTTTTTGAGCACTTTACTGTAACTGTTGTTGTCTGGTGCTGCAGTTGCTTCACCGCCACTGTAGTTTGAGATCATGCTGCCCCCCGGTGACGCAACCTGTGAAATGCTGCCATATGTTGAACCCTGAATCAGAATCCGTCTGGCATCTTTATATGAGAATATCTGTGTCTCAGTGAAGCATTTGGTTAGTACACTTTCCTTTAATAAATCAGGTGCAGAAGGGTAAAACTAAGTTGCATGTGCTGCAGATTTTCTAAACATTATCGTGCAGTGTCACTTACTTTACAGTTTCATTTCAGGCCATCCTGAGCAATGTTAACCTGTTCAGCACAACAGTAAATTTTGGAGATTTAGCAGCAAGACACTCAGCTGAAGCACAGTGACAGACAAGGCACACATTGAGAGGTTTTGGGGTGCTAACAGCTGTGTTTCAAAATGCAGACATACAGGTCAGACTGGCACACAGGGCCGGATTAACCAACTGAGGGGCCCCGGGGCAAAAATGATCCTTACCTCCTTGTGATTGAACCTTTGTCTTGGGTGAAAGTGGGTATTTTTGTTCAGTGGGAAATGGGCTTGAGAATTTATTTTTTCTTTGTAATTGAGCAGTGTCTTAATTTATAAATGTTTCCTCAAAAAATTGTTTCCAGCAGCAATGAATTTTTCCCAGAACAAACTATTTGTTTAGTACATTTCATACACCAGATTATTTCATAGGGCTTTTTTTGCAATAAAATATAAAAGGTAAAAACAAGGATACAAATATACAATAGAAGAGCAAAGAAAAAATATTTATAAAAGGTCAAATTAATTACTAAATAATTTACAATAAAACAAAAATCACCATTAAAATTGTAAAAATGCAGACAGTGTAAAAAGGAATAGTTTTAGCTTTGACTTAAAAGTGGTCAGAGTCACATCATGTGGGAGGGTTACACCAGGTTTGTGCTGCATGATAACTAAATGCAGCTTCACCGTGTTTTTTTCTTAAAGTATATATTATTTTTATTTCACAATTTTGATTAAACATTAATTTCTGGGAAATTTCTTTAAGAATAAGCACAATTTAAGGCTTGTTTGAGTAATTTTCTGGCAGACAATTATTAATTTAATTTAATTTAAGTTATTTTAATTTAATTTAATTTAATTTAATTTATATTTTTTCCGTTAATGCCCTGTTTATTTTGCAGTGGTTAACGTCCACCCTTAGCAACCATAGCAACAGTGAAAATTCATATGTTGTTACGTTTTCCAGGCCCTGAGCACGTTGCTTCATGTAACCAGGAATGCAGAGAAACATAGCTTGCCTGCTGTCACAGGTGTGTCCCATGCTGCTGATCATGATCATGCTGCCTGACAGAAAACACAGCAGCAGCAGGGAGGCCAGGTGGAACATAGGGGCTGTCACAATGCACACATACAGTAGTTGAATAAGCAAAGCGAAGCCTGTCAGAACCTGCTCTGTTGTGTCTTTCCACGTGTCTTAACAATGTAGAATAGGCTTACATTTAGACAGCCCTCAGGAGGCAGGACTGAGATTTGAGCAACTCTTTTTAAAGCCAGTCATACAGCTAGTCTCTTTAAATCAGCCTAATCCGTTCCACCATGTTTGTGTCTTTCATTCTGCTATGGATCTGTGTGATTTTCTTCATTCTCTGTCTGAAATGCCAGAGACCAAAGAACTTTCCTCCAGGGCCTGCTCCATTGCCGATACTCGGGAACCTGTTGAGCCTCAGCCTGGACAACCCCATCAGGGATTTTGAGAGAGTAAGACAAACACAGACATGGGACTCTTACATTGCCTTTGAGTGTTAAGGTGCCGAGCAGCAGTAGCATAACCACACTCATTCACATGCACACTAAGGGACTGTTCTGTATTGATCAGAGGAGGAGGGTGGCTGTGGTGTGACTTGATTTTTCTTTTCTATTTTGACTCTCCCCGAAGCTACAAATATTTTTCCTTGAGCCTTGCAAGACTAGCGGAAAATGCGTGACCCTCTCGCCATCTTGAATGAGATGTTACATTTTTAAATTGATGTTTGTTGGTGCAAACAATTTATGTTGGCCAAATTTTAAATGATGAGTAGAATAAAATGATTTAGATGAAATATCACTGTTTTAAGGTCATGTTTGGTTGTTTTTTCCTGACAAAAGCATTTGTTGCACATGATGTGTCCAAGAAACGTCAGGATATTTCAAAATCCACCGATACTTTCTGTTATCGTAACTTGCGGCTGTGATAAATGGTGTCATTTTGGCAACCCCCCGGGCAGGCTTGGAGGGCATGTCTTCTTTAAAAATCTGCTGTTAAAAAAACACAAAATACAACCATTTAAATGTGTAAGCCAAAATAAAAAACACCAGTCCCTCCCTCATAAATAACAAACAGTCCCTAAGCATTAAGTGTGAGTAAGTAGCGCCATGGCAGAGTGGCTTTTAGCATGTTGCGTTAGCTAATTAAACTGTGCAGATTACGCATTGCCTCAAGGCTACAAGTGACACTGATTGACAATAATTGCTGGTTATTAGTTCATCTAGATGTTTGCAGGTATTTTATTTCTATGGGCAAAGTTTGCTCAGCAGTGATAGGCTAATGTTTTAATATAACTTCATTTACTCCTGTTTGCACAGCTTTAAACTATACTTGAGCAGTCACTCTAGAATATTTGAATAAGTTAGACATGTCAATACTCTTAGTAGCTGACTTTTTTAAAGGAAGTCATCTTTATGGGGGTGATTAAAATCTAATACATGATGCATTTTAAGATCTTCTTTCTGTGCTCTAGCTGAGGAAGTGCTATGGAAACGTCTACAGTATCTTCCTGGGACCCAAACCGGCCGTCATCATCAATGGGGTTCAGGCCATGAAGGAGGCGATGATGACCAAAGCTGCTGATTTTGCAGGACGACCCCAGGACATATTTGTCAGTGACCTCACACAGAGTGGTAAGACAGAGATGAGGCGTCAGAGTGTATGTGGCTAAATATCACTTGAAGTAAAATAAAAAACACCCTTGTTTAATTCAGCACACTCATGGGTTAAGCAAAAGCCTCACCTGTTGTAGGAATGGTTCTGGCGGACTACGGTCCCAGTTGGAAGGAGCATCGCCGCTTTGCTCTGATGACCTTGAGGAACTTTGGTCTGGGGAAACAATCGATGGAGCAGAGGATTCTGGGAGAGATGCATTACACAGTGGACACACTGGAAAGGAGCATTGGTATGCCATCTGTGGGAGCGCTCACTGTGACCTTTAATACAGCGTTAACAACGTAACGTCATTCTCACATCTGCCACAGGTACAACGATGAGTCCTCAGGTTATGTTCCATAACGCAGCCTCCAACATCATCTGCCAGGTTCTGTTTGGTACGCGGTACGACTACGACGACAGCTTCATCAAAGTGGTCATTCAGTGCTTTAAAGAAAACTCTAAGATAGCTAATGGACCCTGGGCTATGGTGAGTCACAGCATGTTTGTAAGGTAACAACTTTAGCTCGGACATCTTGCTTCTGAGAGTGGTAGAGATGAAATGAAGAAATTAATACAGATATTCAAAGTTCATACAGCTCTGATAGTATGCTGTTCCAGTGGAAAGAAATTAAAAAAGAAAAGAGATGCATGTTAATGACAGGGATGCAGGGATTACTTTTTTTTTTGTAGGCCAGTCTGGAAGTTGGCATCGCTCTGGTTCCCTTGACAAAAAGCCAGTGGAATTTCTCCTCTGCATTTTGGATTATCGCAGAACATTATGTAATTAAATGTTGCGAGCAAAAGTTTATTAAGATATTTACAGGTTTTCTTCAAGATTACCTTCACAGACAAATACTAATATGAATTAACAAGCAGGCATTTACTGACGTATTTTATGTTGTAGAAAAAAACGTGAACCGTATTTGAGGCATGTAACTAAAACCCCATCAAAAAATCCACTGACTTTGAGACAAGGGAACCAAAAAAGCAGGAATGCTGATTAATTTCCAGGTTTTATAGACTCATTGCTGGAGCAGTCTATCGAGCTTCTGTAAAATGTGCCGACTCTTTCTTGTATTGATGCAAGGATACATCAGATCTTATCTGTTGGGAGATGAAAGTCATAAAGCCTTGAATCACATTCCCTTCTTTAGTTTATCACAGTTTTTAATTTCCAGTGTTCATAAACAGCCTTTTATTTCACAGTAGCTGTGCAGTTAAATGTTAGCTGAATGCTAGCTACATTAAGTAGTAAGAAATTGGGTTCCCAGGCTTTTTTATGCCGAGGGCACTCAAGTAGATATTCAAGCTTTTAACTTAAGTCCGTGATTTTCTGTTTTCACACAGCCAAGTTACCCAGATAGTTTCCTGCTTAGTTTTAGCTACTGTTGGCTAATTGGACGTTACGTAGACTAGTCAGGAAGTGACCCTCCTGTATTCCTTATAATCATTTGAATAGGAATGGACAAGCCTGCCTAATGCTATTCCACAAGAATAACAGTGTTTAAACTGACATTAAAACTTTCCCAAAGGAAAAACTGTTAATTTTTTTTTAAAAAAAGCATGGCATATCACCTCTTTGACGTGCACAGAAGTGATCGACAGCCAAAGTTTAAACATCTCACCTCTTTCCTTTCCACTGTTAAACTGAATGCACCTTCACAAAAAGTTTCTCTCTCCTCACAGCTGTATGACTCCGTTCCAATGATCCGAAACCTGCCGCTGCCCTTCAAGAAGGCGTTTAAGAACATTAAGGTGGGCCTGGAACACTTCATGTTATCCTTATTTATATTCCCACTGTTTACATCCTGTGTCTTTTCACCAAACTCAGACCTGTAAGAAACTCGTAACTCGTCTGCTGACTGAGCACAAAGACACCAGGATCCCTGGGCAGCCACGAGACTTTCTTGACTGCTATCTGGACGAACTGGATAAGGTGTGTGTCATGCAAATAAAGTATATTTAAATGAGAGATAAGGAAAGATAAAATCCAACCGATCCCTTTTCTTCTTCCAGAGAGGAGATGGCTCCTCTTTCTGTGAGGATCGACTCCTCATGTTCATTCTGGATCTTCACTTCGCTGGGACTGACACCACGTCCAACACCCTGCTCACCGGCTTCCTCTACCTCATGGCCTACCCACATATACAAGGTACATGTAACTACTGTGCTTTTAATCCATCATTTCTGGCATCTGTAGTCTTCTCTTATCTCATTTCTTGCTCTGTCTCCTGTGTCTCTTTCTATCAGAGCGATGTCAGCAGGAGATAGACCAAGTGCTGGAAAAGAAGGATCATGCCAGTTATGACGACCGACACAACATGCCCTACATGCAGGTACATCATCAGACAGATTTCTGTGTGTTGTCTTGTTTCGATATTTATTGCATGTCTGGCAGCAGAGTACACGAGTAGTTTGATAAAGCAAAAGAACATGTTGTCTCATTTCTTGTACTCCAGGCTGTGATCCATGAAGTCCAAAGGGCCGCCAACACCGTCCCTCTGAGTGTCTACCACTGCACAACAAGTGACACAGAGCTCATGGGATATTTCTTACCCAGGGTGAGACTGATGATGGTTTCCTTACGTCATTTTACAGCCTCCAGGAGATGCCTTCGATTGCTGATGTGCAATGTTGCAAACAAACCTAGACTGAAAGCAGACTGATTAATGTTTTAAATTAATTTGCAAGCAAAAACACCCACTGTCCTCTCTGGTTCCAGCGTGTCCAATATGAGGATATACTGCTTTTCTCTGTTTGATATCACTGTAAACTGACTACTTGGGTTTGGAGATTTCCGCATATTGACCCAAGGAAACTCACTGAACATCTGACCTCAGGAAAAACATTACTAAGAACATAAAACCCTTTGAAAGGTCTTCATGAGTCATATTAAGAGGATATTGAGCCAGGAACGTGGGAATATATCTGCCTCCTTTTCCTCCTCAGGGTACATTGATCATCCAAAACCTGAACTCGGTGCTGAACGAGGAGGAACAGTGGAAATTCCCTCATGAATTCAACCCTGAAAACTTCCTGAATGACCAGGGAGAGTTTGTGAAGCCAGAGGCGTTTATGCCTTTCTCTGCAGGTATAAGAGACACCATCTATCATCTTCTTTTCCAAGAAATGTACGTGACTTACTGATCAAAATGTGCAATGTCTCAGGTCCTCGTATGTGTCTTGGCGAGGGTCTGGCTCGCATGGAGCTCTTCCTCATCATGGTGACTCTGCTGAGGAAGTTCAAGTTCGTCTGGCCCGAGGACGCAGGGCAGCCAGACCTCAGCCCCGTCTACGGCGTCACTCTGTCTCCTCAACCTTACCGCATGAAGGTCCAGCTCAGGGCCATGCAGTAGACAACACTGAGGACACAGTGAGGATTGATTCGTGGAAACAAGAGGTCTGGAACAATACACCAAATACAGTAAAAAATTATATTTTCGTAAATTCACCTTAAATGGACAAAATATAAAAATGTTTTGCCTGTTTCTTGACATAATAAAATTACATGACATTGTCCATTTGGAGAGCAAAGACAACATCAAGTGATTGGCTCCCTCAAGTGGACAAAAATGTGTACTGCATTTAATAAAGTTTTATTTCTGAACATGAGCAATAGGGCACAGGCTGCTTCAAGAGGGAAAATATTAATGTCGTTGTTACATGAGCCAATTTGTCTTATATAATGTGTTGGAGAAATGCATTTTATATACCGTATATTATCATGAAATTAAAAGCCTTGTCCTCTGATATATTACATGACTTTCAGCATACTTGTTAAAACAATTTCACTGGGGCGTCAGTGGCTTAGTGGTAGAGCAGGCGCCCCATGTACAAGGCTGTGGCCGCAGCGGTCTGGGTTCGAGTCCAGCCTATGGACCCTTGCTGCATGTCATCCCCTCTCTCTCTCTCCCCCTTTCACACTTAACTGTCCTGTCCATTAAAGGCAAAAAACCTTTAAAAAACAATTTCACTATGTGCACAAAATTTCATATTAGCAGAAATTAAAATTGTATTTTCTTTTTTTTTGTGAGGTGACCTATTGAGACTGCTAGGAAGTAACGAACTGACTAACTACAACAATAATAAGCTTTATTTATATAGCACTTTTCATACAAGAAATGTAACACAAAGTGCTTTACAATAAGGGCAGTTTAAAATCAAGTGAGATTTTAAAAGAGTTGCAGCTGTGTGAAGAGTAAAAATAAAGAGTTTCAGACCTGGATTGGGAAATCAGAGCTGGTTAAAGGCTACTTTTAAAGATATTCAGCGAGCAGCTTCCCTGATGTACAGGTAGTGTGTTCCATAGCTTTGGGGCGAATGATTTATGAAAGCTGCAAGGCCGATGTGTTCATTCATTAGATCAACATTTTATGTAAATAATCGTGTAAATACATTTTATTGTGTAAGGAGCCTGAGGTTTTTTCTTATTCCCTGGTTCGTTTGCGGGGTATGTGACACATGGTGCACAGGCTGTTGTCAATCATTGAGAGACACACCCACAGCTGATTAATTCACTCACCCCTGTGCACACCTGTGAAATGGGTGGAGCAGTTTCTATATAAGCTCAGCGTTGGAAAGAAAGGTGTTGGACACTCTTGACGAAGGTGCAGGGAGACTGAAATGTTAGTGTTGCTGATAAACTGTTTGCAGCAGTGTGCAGGATTTTCTGTTCATATTGATATTTTCCAACGCACCTGCATCTGACACAGCTGTATGTGCAAATACCTTTCTTCAAACAAATCTGAATTTGAAAACTAAACTTGAACACACTGGGCGTCAATTAGTCATAAGTATATTTTGTTATTCATTAACGAAAGGTTCAGAGAAGTTGTCGGTGCAGTCCTCCCACCTGGACTCTTAGATTTCTCCCCACATGATAGCTTTGCTGTAGTTCAACCTCCTCCCATGTGATGTAACTGGTATCCTGCAAAGCTGTGTTTTCAAAGTAGCTTCCCCAACACTGCATGTATGAACACATGGCACTGAGCTGCAGAGCTGCAGGTTGTACGCAGAAGTAGTTTCTGCACATCATCTGATTGTTGTGCTGCTGTTTGTTTATTATCAGCACGGTGACATCACACCCATTTACGATGCTGAGTGCGGGCATGTTTGTTGGACTAAGATCCTCACCCTCTGCCCCCCCTGATGTGACCGTACCCACAGTGAATCTGGCAAAACACTCAGCGCTTCAGATGAAAGAAGTTTTTCCTTTTGTGTACATGTCAGTCAGTCAGTGAAGGACTGAGGGAACACAGTGTTCTGCCGCTGTGTGTGTGTGTGTGTGTGTGGAGGTGGGTGGTGGTGGGGTCCTTGGATTGGATGAGGCAGCAGGGGTGCACTGTAAGGACTACTAAACCACAGAGGCATTGTTGCTGTGCCAACAGGGGAGCCGGCCATTTATGCTGATATCTTTGTCAGGGCTCGGTCATAGCGCTGAAGTGAAGCAAAGACTTCAGCATGTTATTTTAGTTTGACCTCAGCTATCTTCCTACATTTTTATACGTGCAAACCAAACTGCAACAGCTTCAATGACAGCCGAGTCCCTCAGAAACTATAACCGTGAAGCCTGAGCGTCAAGGCCCTCTATTTTCCAACATCTGCCGTCTCAAATGGCCAGCTGGGAATAATGTGCCTGAGCTGCAGGTCAGGAGCTTCAACATTAATCTAAACGGGTCACAGGAACCCGAGGTCACCGCTATGCTTTATGCACGGAAGAATACACTCATGGAAACTCTGGGGTTTTAGTGCTGATGCTCATCTTCCTCTAGCGAATGTGGAAAATAAAGAGAATAGTAGTAACTGGCATATTTAGGAAATTAATGTAGGTGCTTTAGGCTTCAATTTTTTGGCACATTTGATTCCCTATCATTGTTAACTCATGTTTTTTTAACTTTAACTAAACACAGTCAGCTGTCTGTTGTAATCTTTAATTAAAACAACATCTAATGCACATCACAAGATGCCTCCACAGCTGCAGCATCGCCTCTCGTGCATTAAAAGATAAAAAACAACAACCTTCTCCCAGATGCATCACAAGGATCAATAGTATTAAAAAGCATGAGCTGCCCATCATCCCTCTCCGCTGTGTCTGCCTCCCATCAAACGCCGCCATCAATATTTGATGGGCAACAATGTGTGAACGTTCCTCCCGACCCCACAAATCAGGCTGTAACATCTGTATACAGAGAGAAGACAATTCAATCAGCTGCACAGACGATCAACTCCTGGATTCGTGCGCTGATTTGTTTACCTTGCTTACACCTCTGCACCAGTTGTTAAGGGTCAAGGGTGGCGGTGAAGAACAAGCCCTGACAAGATCAGACGAGCAGCTGTAAAATGCTCCCTCGTAAAGTCAGACTTGACCCTGCACTATTACCAGTTAATACCCAGCAATTCTGCGAGCCCTGCCCTGTCTGTGTGAAGCCTCTCCTAATGGCACTCTCATACTTTCTCCTGTAAACTGCACTGAGTCGGGCCGGTGACCCCTGTGGTGACCCCTGCTGAGGAAACAGGCCGTTACCTGTTAATTACAATGTGTGCAGAACAGCCAAGCCAGGACACGCTGCTTTAAAGACCTGGACAGTTGGTTTGTGGAGCCAGGTAGTCCAAGATGGGTCAGGGCAATGTGTTCAGCAGTAAACATTCACTTTAAAATGTCTAATAAATGCTCTTAGGAGTGGCCTAAACTTTGGCTTGTGTGTCATAAAGTTGACGTTAAGAGCAGGACGTTAGTGAAGTTAACGTGGGATTCTTCAGGTAAGCAGAAGTTTTGATTGACAAGGACTACAGATCAGTTTTCAATTTGGAAATCCAATTTGGGATGCTATTCATAAAAAATAATACACTTGTGATTTTAAGTGATACTCATCTGTCAGGGCTCTATTGTTATTTCCTTCTGTGGAGTTTAATTGATTCTGTTTTGAATCTCTGCAGGTTATTTTTCCGATTAAAAATGTGTCTCACAACTGTAGTTGACGATTTTTAAATGTCTGGTTTCACATCTGAGAAGCTGAAACAGGGGAAAGTTTGTCATGTTTTCACTATTTTTGCTTGACGATTATCAAACTAACTGATGATTATTTTCCTATTGACTGACCAATCAATTAATCACCAAATCATATCAGCTGTGAAAACCATACATTTCCACTGACGGGCAAGTTCATGTGTAGATCTGATTGTTTTCATGCTGAATCCATCATGCCATGTGCCGATACTTTGCTTGTATATAAAATTCTTCCTGGCCTTCATTAAACAAAATCATCTACCAGATCTCATCCAGGGGGGATTGTAAAATACCACAGAGAAAGAGCAACTTTGGACAGTCAGACTTTTCCAGTCGAGCAGCACACACCTGGAACACTGTGGACACAGACCTCAGGAACATCACATCTCTTACGTCATTCTCCAAATTAATAAAACAGCGGTTACTGGACGATCAAACGTGCTTTTGTCGAGTACCTTTTTCTTATTGTGTTTTGGTTTTATGGTGATGTCACTGTCTTGGTAATTGTGCTTTGCTTTGTGCCTTTGTGTGTTTGTTTGTGGCTTTAGTCTATGTTTTGTGTTTTTGCATAGTATGTTCATAATGTAACAGTGCTTATGTCTTGTTTTTGCTTTGTGCTTTTGTCTATGGTTACGTGCTTGCTCTGTGCTCATGTGCCCCTCTACAGACATGCCATCAGTCCACTTTTATCTGTGCGTCTTTATGTCATTAAAACGTCTTTTTCTTATTTACACATGTACCATCAACCTGACAGGGACTGCAGATGAAAATAAGCCTGTGTGGCTAAATCTGGCACATTTACGTGGCTCATTTGATCACGTTAATTAATGTGCACTGTCCCTTTCTAAATAAAACAGACATAATCATAAACATATATAAGAGCTTAAGAGTATTGGAGTTTCAGTTTATCATTATACACTGATGGAAAGTGTGTAGCTGAAACCACCCACTTAAAGTTGCTTGACAGCTGTGGGTGGGCACAATCAGTGTCAACACTGCACTGTCCCTCTTTTTCTTCACTTTAAAATGTATTAAAAGTGGTAAACTAAAATATAAAATAAATGTTACGAAGGCTAGATCACTGATGACTGTTACGGTTCTTGTAAAGTGTTAATATTTCATAAAAAAATGTCAGGAAAAGTCAGTTTATGTCATAAAAATACCAGAAAAACTGTCATAATTTGTGCACTTTTACTGTCTGGCTTCGATCATGTGCTCGCTCCCTAAAACGGCACTCACTAACCAAAACTTTGAGAATGCCTGTGCCAAGATTTTGCTCTCAAAATGCTCTAAAAATGGTCCGTTTAGGTGTTCAAATTTTCCCAGAGAGATAGAAATGCTCCATGATCCCACCCCTGGTGCCAAACAAACCTCTCTCTTATTAAAAGCAAAATTACATCATTCCCAGACACTTGTGTGGAGACGTGTGGAGGTGTACAGCTCTGCTTCGACCACTAGGTGGGGCTGCACATTAATGTCACAGCAGAGGGGCTGGCAGTGAGAGCTGGAGCTGCACACTGACTGAGGTTTCTGAGGTAAACACCAGAAAAGCAAGCTACAAGACTGAAAGCAACCGTAACTATTTGATGGAAATATAACAGCGAAGGATTTAGAGCATGAACTTGTGTGATAGAGCGATTCAAAGTTTATGTTCTTATGAAGATTTACACTTCTAAACGTGACATTTAGTAAGTTTACACACACACTTAAACTACTGATGAGCTTTGTGGAGGCAAAGAAGAAGAAGCCGCTCTTCTGATCTTAAGAAAAGCACATTTTTGTTGTGACTTCCATCTTCATTGCCTGGTGTCTTCACTGACAGCACTGATGCAAGATTTATATGGCTGATTTACACTCCCAACAGATGCACGTCTGCACTCCACTGAAAAGAAGCTTTGGGGGTTTACATCTACAGTCTGAGTGTGAAGGAAATAAAGCAGGAACAAAGCAGTCACTACAAAACCCACTGTCACCATTGACCACCAAATCAAAGGCATTTCTACGCTGGGTTACAGTGTATCATCTTATGCCAGCGCATTGGGTTAATTGGGACCAAACCAGATACATTTGTGGCAAAAAATGCCTCGATTAGGGGGCCCTAAGATGTGAGATCATGTGAACAGACCACCTGTGGGGCTTTCATTGCTATTTCAATATCATTCATGTCAAGGCCCCTGCACTCGCTGACACAGCTTGAGCCGAGGGAGAAGATGTTTCAATTGAGGCTCTGCGAAAAAACCAAACACAAGACGCAGGGGCTCTGGCAGGTTTCAGCTCTGACAAACCCAGAAAGGCGAGGGGTTCCAAAATGCTCTTTCAATTGTAGGACGTCCATCAAAGCATCCAAATGGGGACGTTTAGGGGGAACCTTGGCACATCAGACAGACACTCCTAATACACACCACCTTTATTCTAGCCTGTTAAAAAAGAAAGATCAAAGTTTCTGCAGATGAAAAGGGTCTGTTCCCTGCATTTATACCCCCATTCACCCACTCCCTCTTTTACTAAATTAAGAAAGCGGGCTTCGGCAGGCATGTGAAGAGGACTTCAACAATTATGGAGATGCTCCAACTCAACCCCTGCCTCTAATTACTGGTCTCTGATGGTTAAAAAGGGCTTCCTTTTTAGCCGGGGCTCTCGAAAAGCTGCTATTGCTGCTGCCATCCTCAACACGGTGACCACAAGGAACCACAAAATATGCCTGAAGAACAGCCTCCCTTTTTCTTTTTCCTCGGCATGGGAACACACTGCAACAGATGTTTGAGATTTATCAAATGTTTTATTGTCAAAATAAAGGTCATATTTGCTTTTTTTTCTCACAAAAAGAGACATCTACACTTTGTACAAATTTACAATAGCTTATAAAGTTTTCTTTTATACACAAATGTACAGGACTTTACATAACTTTTATATAAATACATTTGAAAATTACAAAAAAATGAACGACCCGTAAAATACTTGGGCACTATTAAGGCTTAATTTAAACCATCTTTGATGTGATTGAATTATACAATGTTGTCTGGCACTGTGTAGATAAAATGTCAATAAAAAAACCCAACTGCTCTTTGTATGAAGCTACGTAGGAACAAAACTGTCTCTGTAATGCCCAGTTTGCGTAAAAAGCCTCAGTCTGCTCCTCTAATACATATAAACAGGGAGGAATTAACCTGTGTGAATGCCAGAGGTGTGTGGATGTTTAAGGGGGGGGGGGGGGGGGCACCTCAGCAGCAGTTCATTACCATGCAAATTGCTTAAGACAGGGAGTGATGGGTTATCTCCCAAACAATTAGCAGTCCTCATAAGCTGCTTTTTCCCCCCTTCATTCAAACCTGGGACAATGGCATCTGCTTGGGGCAAGACACGGAGCTGGCCGTGCCTGACCTCCACGTTAGTCCGGTGCTCACGTCGCTGTACATGGAGCCGCTGGTGCCTTTACTGCCCCAGCAGCACCTGGTGCAAAAAGTCCTCCAGGAGTCCAAAGTTTTCCCAGACCAGATCCACACTCCGGACGTGATGCCCACCAGAAGGCACATAAAGTACTTCAACATAAAAACTGCATAGTCCGGACTCCTGCGGTCCCTCTCTAATAAACAGTTGGAGCAGTTGTGTGTGATCTCCCAGCTCTGCCTGTTGTGCTGCTCATAAAAGTAACAGGCGACTATGATGGTGGCTGGCACCGTGTACAGCACCGTGAAGATGCCTATTCTGATCATCAGCTTCTCCAGTTTGTCAGTTTTGGTGCCACCTTGTTTGATGACGCTGCGGATCCTGAACAGAGACACAAATCCGGCCAGGAGGAACATAGTGCCTATGAATAAATAAATCACCAAAGGGGCTAAAACGAAGCCCCGCAAGTTGTCCAGGTTCTGGTTCCCCACGTAGCAGATGCCAGCCACAGAGTCCCCGTCCACGGAGCTCAGCGCCAGCACCGCGATGGACTTCATGCTGGGGATGAGCCAAGCTGCCAGGTGGAAGTACTGGGAGTAACTGGCGATCGCCTCGTTGCCCCACTTCATCCCGGCTGCGAGGAACCACGTCAGGGACAGTATGACCCACCAGATGGAGCTGGCCATGCCGAAAAAGTAAATAAGGAGGAAGACCACGGTGCACAGCGCGGGGCCGGTGGTCTCATAGTGGATGTGCTCCAGGTCGAACTCCCGGTTACACGCCACTTTCTCGTGTCCAGCGATCAGTCTGACAATGTAGCCCACTGACACGAACATGTAACACGCAGAGAGGAAGATGATGGGTCTCTCTGGGTACTTGAAGCGCTCCATGTCGATGAGGAAAGTGGCGACGGTGGCAAAAGTTGACACGAAGCACAACACGGACCAAAGTCCTATCCAAAAGGCGGTGAACGCTCGCTCGTCGTGCGTAAAATACGGGTTGTGGCACGGCATGGCGCAGTTGGTGATCTGACCCGTTTTGACACGGTTGTAGAGCGGGTGACGGTCCGTGTTCACCGGCACCATGGGCTCCAGACACTTGCACCCCGGCTCACATGGCGCGGAGGGCGGCTTGTATTTCCCAGGCGCGCCGGGTCGACTCGGCTTATTTTTAGGCGGATTGTAACCCTTACCGGGATGGTTGGTGGGTTTAGACAGGACAGGGGACACTGTGGTGGAGTCGGTTCTGTTGTAGTCCATACACAGAGTGTCGGGGTTGCCTTGCACCGGCAGCAGGTCACACTTCATCCTGTCCGGCCAGGGGAAGCCGTACTGCCTCATGAGAGGCGCACAGCCGGCCCGAGCTCTCTCACACACGCTCCGGCACGGCGGGAGAGGTTTCTTATAGTCCTCCAGGCAGATCGGTGTGTACATGCTGCACAGGAAGAACTTCAGGTCCGGTGAACACTGGATCTCCACGAGAGGCCAGAACTGGTGCACCTCCAGTCCAGCCTCGTCCTGCGTGTCGTGGTTAAACTGGTTAGGCATGTAGGTGTAGTTGTAGCCGATGCCTTTGCACAGGGGCACGGCTATCTCCTGGCAGGTGATCTCCTTGGCCGTGGTGCAGCTGGATCGGGGAAGGAGAGCGAGTGAGAGGAGCAGGTAAATCCCAAACAGGTCCATCCCTCCGGCGCGTCGTGTCCCCCCTCTTCAGCTCTGGTACCAACAGCGATAAATCCTCTCAGCTGCCGTGTGCTTTCGCCTCTGCTCCGGTTAGATGTTGCGCAGCGAGCCCATCTCGCTTCTCTCGGGATCTTGCACAGAGTTGCAAGCAATGTGCAAGCCGTGTTTACTTTCAGCTGAAGAGGAGGAGGAGGAGAGAAAACAGCCTTCAGGGCGGCGAGCAGCACTCAAGATGGCTGAGAGGAGAATCCACCTTCTTCTGGAGAGCGCTTTCTGTATCCTCACACAGTCTGGGGAGAAACACACAACAAGTGCTGCTGTCCGATCGCTGCAAACGGAAAAATGTGGGCCTTCTTTCTTTCGTCAAAACACAGCGACTACATTCAGTCGGCTCGTCCCACCTTAGACCTGGTTCCCATACAAATCAACGGCTTGGAGACGAAGCGGTGCCAATATATACCAGAGCCTGACAGGCTGCACCCCCACAGCCGCTCCTCCAATCACACAGCAGCAGGGGCGGGGCTTTGTAGAAGTCAATCAAGTTTTTTACCTAACGATGTTTTGTTATATCGCTTATGATCACACTAGTTGTGCCAGTGTGTGTGGCACCGGGATACAGGATGCTCATGTGGATGAAACGCAGCGATGGCGCATAACTTCACCTCCTGCTGATGATGACCACAAATCAAACACCCACATATTGAGACTAAATAAGCACTTCAACACACTTTTCTTTCAAAATAACCAATTTTCATAACAGTGCAGATTATAGGCAGCGTGTTTATGGAATATGTCAACCCCACAGCCACGGCTGGGCTAAAATAAACTATAATAACCCTGCAATAAATCCCCCCACAAACCTGATCCAAATACCAAAACTGTCATTTCAAACATTATAATCAGAGTAATATAAAGTCATTATAAAGACACACACCAGGCGCGCAGCTAGTTGCAATAAAAACCTACTCATTCCAGAATCTGTCTCAGTGACTGAACTTTCTGTTCACCGTCTGGTAACTTCCTTTAACAATCTTTGATAGTGCCACAACAATGGTCACACCAGGCAGAGTGAGGATGCGTCTAGCTCCAGATGATTGTTTCTCTGTGTGTGTGAGTGTGTGTGTGTGAGAGACAGGGAGAGAGAGAGAGAGAGAGAGAGAGAGGGGGAACAGTTTGGTAAATTGGCTAATTTGCGCATGATAAGACTACCCAGGGAGCTGTCTGTCCTTGTGAAAAGCTGTTTTATTTTTTAAATGAGGTGCTAATGTTTCGTTTAACGCTTGCATAGAGCTCCGCGGGAGGCGTAATTGCGCGAGGCAAAGACCAAGCAGCACGGCACACTGAGACTGTGGCAGCAGAGCACTCATATCAGTGTTAACATGCTTACACAGGGTGTCTGGGGACCTCGGGACTTATTTGACAGTAATCTCATTGTAGTCATTTTGAAAGTCTGATATTGTCCTATCCACTGTGAGCTGTAGAGAGTGCCTTTATTAAACTTATGGCACTCTTATCTCCTGTGAACATATTCATACTTTATGGATGTTTGTTTACTTTTGCAGTGGTGGGAAGCTGGGCATACTGTACTTTTTACTCCACTCTAGGTTTCCAACAACTATATTTTCTTTACAGATTCAGTTTCACACACACAAATGATGCTTTGCTACACATTAAACTGCACAAAATTTCAATTCACCTCAACCAGCAACCAAAATAAATGACTTCCTACATGGTAATTAATCAGTAACGGAAATCTAATAATAAAATGTGAATAAAAATATAACTTAGAGGATGTTTTGCTTTATGATTGTTTCTTTTACTTTGGGTGGTGTGTAAGAGGTGGACAGGTCAAACAAACTCTGGGGTTTGACAATACAGTTTGCCTAATCTAGCAATGTATGTCACTTGACATAGCCTATGTGACATATGCCAGGTAACGTTACATTTATCAGTGACAACTGAACTTATTATCGCAACCAGCTGAAATGTTTCCTGGTTAGAATTCCTTATTTGTTTATTGTTCAGGAGGTTTTAAGTGGGAGCTGAATTATTCACAAATATCTGTACGTCTCCAAAACCAACCTGGTCTCACTCTGAAGTCCTCAAAAACCGGCGCTTGGGCTGTGACCTCCAGCGTCAGACACCAACGAAGAAAGCTGTCCCTTCATGATTCGCAGCCAGTTGCCATTATTGTTAAACATTGTCTGGTGGCATCAGTGAAAGTTAAGGCAGCGAAAATCTGAGTTGTGGTGGATTGGTCCAAGAACTACTGTTGGTGGTCACCTCCTGGAAGACTGTAAAGCCAAACCCTGCTCCTTTTATTCTAAACCCAACCATGTGTGTGTGTTGTTGAAGGAAAAACACATCAATTTGCTGAGTTGTATCGACGTAGTGAGTTTATTTTGAAAGAGACTGTATGTAAACTGTAAATTTCCTGTGAAAAGAGAAGTGTATTTTGGGAAAAGACAATGCATGTAACAGGTAGAACTTGACACGGTGTCCCAGAACGTCAACAAGCAATCGTATCTGGACGTGGAAAATCCATGACCAAACGTCAATGTGTGACGAGGTCGGAGTGAGAATGTGTTGGCAAAACAGATGGACCGTGTGATTTAAACCGATAAAAACACTGAATAAAGCAGATTCACGTCTCTAGAACCAGTGTTTGGTGTGTCCGTTCTGGGCCACTGTAAAAACATGCTGATGCAACATGGTGATTTTTTGAAGATGAGGACCTGCTCCCTATGTAGATTTAAACAGCTCATCCTGGGGTCACAAACACACAACGATTCTTATTTTCAGGTGATTATAAACTCATGAAAACATACTTTCTGGCAACATATCCCCCTAAATCTTCCACACTAGACCTTTAAGTACAAGTCCATTATTTTTTCAGTGTGGTATTCCTACTTTTATTTAAGTAACACTTTATCCTCTGATGAATATTTATCTAATGCCCCCAACTTGTGTTACACAAATACTAAAGTGCTTTCAAACATGAGCAGAACTTGTGACTGCAATAATAACACTCATCACTTTAGCTTAGAGGGGGAATTTACAATGAGTTACTGACACTTAATAATCTTTGTCTGTGATGTTTAAAAGTTGTTTCTACACACAATTATTTATATTTTTGTGATTTTTCTCAAACATCCTGCAACATTATGGCACAAACAAACTTTTCCGTGGTAGTTTGCAGACAGACAACTGAGAGCAAACACAGCATCACCATTATTATAATATTATCTGGAATATTATTATCACAGACTGTTCAAGGATGTGAAATCATGCAGCTTTGGTTAAAACGAGGCATGAGAAGCCAGCCATGTGATCAGCACATCTGTTCGACACTCAGTATTCATTTCACCACTGAGATGAATGAGTTTGAATAGATATTTTGTCCTCTAAAATGCACACACTTGCACGCACACAGTTCGTCTGTTTGGAGGCCAATGTGTGGTCACAGAGTGTCAAAGAAAGTATCTTCCTCCCTGTTTCCCATCCAAACATAATGCAACACTGTGTGCAGAGGCCGTAGTCTGCTGGTGTTGGAGTTTAAGTATATTGGTATTGTGTTTGGAGTGGAGCCAGGTCTTTATCATGTGAGGCAGCTTTTTTTTTTTCAGGCCTCCACCCTCGGAACGAAAGAAATAACCCACAGTGAGCTGAGTATCAGGAGAACACAGATTGATTAAGTGACTCGCCGGTGTGAGATAACAAGGAAGGAGCTCTGTTAATGGCTGTTTGCTTTTGATTAGGAAACAAGAGTTCGGCTCGCCAGTGCCACGGAGTCAAGTGAGTGTATATGTTTGTGCACATGGAGGATGGCGTGATATTCTCTCAATAATAAACCCCAGTGTTTGGGTGAGTGAGAAAGGACACATGATAAAAAGGGAGTTAGGGTAAGGTGGTGGTCACAGTGTGGGAGAGTGATGGAGGGAGGGCAGACGAGGGCAAGGGAGGGCGTCGAGTCTGCTCTGTGCAGAGATAATGATTTACTCTGAGGAAATCCACTCATCTCCTGTTTGCAACGCAGAGCTGCCCGCTGTGAGAAAATATCTCCCCAGACCAAAGCCTTACACAAACCCACTGTGACCAATGAATAAAATCCAGAATCACATCAAGATCCGAAGTTAATGTGTTCAGTTTAAAGCCCCATTCTGTCCGTCAGAATCAAGTGCTCCCGCTGAAGAAAAGGAAGCCCATCAAGTGTGACTGCCTGCCAGATCCTGGACTTACCTCAGAGATGGTGAGACAGAGATATGCTAATGCAACTTTATCTTGTAAAGGAAAGCTTCGAGGAGATTTAGCCAATCTGCTGGACACAATTCCAAGAGCCTCGGTGGCATTTAGCGGGCTCGCGCTAACCCGGGGCTGCTTGTTAAGACTTCATTAGCTGTGTTTGCTCAGGCCTCTTCTCTCCAAAGAGGTGGAGGAGGGCTCCCCAGGCTCCAGCCTCAGCCCCACTATAGACTCTCCATATGGGGCTTGTTTGCTCACGGCTGGCCTGGTAATCACTTTCAGGTGGAGCTGGAGTAGACGGAGCAAGGCTGAGGGGATTTTGGAAAGAGCCAGAGAGCTGGAAACCTTCCCCTCCAAGCCCCTGCCCCCACCGGCAAGCTCCTTTTCCACCGGGGTACTCCTGAGGTGACAGAGCGTGGAGCGTGTACCCTGTGAATTAGCTCACCTAGGGCCCATTACCTTAACAAACACAGCCAGCCCCTCCAATCAGCCTACTGCTGGGAGGACAGGCAGCCCCTGTAAATCCTTCCTTACAGCCACTGTCCCTCTCTGTGAGAGCAGGGAGGACTTATGTGTTTGTGTGTGTGTGTGTTTGCATGTAAAGTAAGTACTATAAAACTGAGTGAGAGAATTAAGTCTTGTCTTGAATTAGCACAGGGCAGCTTAATGATAGCAAAAGGCAGCTGCCTGGGAAAATTGAACTCCACTACCCAGAGGTCATACAGGACTTGGCATCAGCAACCTACACACCTTACATTCATGTTTATAGCAGTATGAGATGTCTTGTACTAAAGGAGACAAAAGAGATAAGAGACACTGCTGCTAACATACTGACACTTGGTGAGTAGCCTTCAGTGTCACATACTGATGCAGCGGGGCACCCTTTAGCAGCGGTATAAGGCCCTGTTTATACAACAATGATTTCAACTGAAAACGGTAAACTTTAGTTGCGGTTTGGCCGATCGTTTACACGACAGCGGCGTTTTGGGTGCCTGAAAACGCAACGTTTTGAAAACGGGTTCCAGAGTGCAATTTTTTGGAAACGGCACTGTCTAAACTTGCAATATGCAGTTCCTCTGAAAACGGAGACTTTTCTCACATGCGCATTACGCTTCCAGTCACTAGGCATGCGCGAGAAAGTCGACCATCACAACAACAACAGTGGACTCCCGAGCTTTGCTTGTGCTGCTCACCCTATTGAATTTATCAACGCTTCCTCATCATAGTGTAGATTTACTGTAGCAACTCCACCTCTTCGTCCGTCCAAACAAACATGGTTGCCATTGTGATTGTTTATACATCGCCACTCTGTAGAAGGAAGCGTAAGCATCACACTGCCAACTATTGGCCTGGCATGTATACTGCAGCGTTTTTGGTCATTTTTGCGGATCCGTGTGCACGCCGATTGTTATCAAAACGTTGTCGTCGAAACACGGCACTTTTTTCAAAATGAAAATGAGAAATTATTCTGTTTTTCAGTGGATATCGACAAACAAGTTAGCTATGGTTAGCTAGCATCAAACTGGTACCATGGTGGACAACTTCACAGCTCTGTACATTTCATCTGTCCAAAAATGCGCAGTGTTGGATGTAGATCTCACCATGTTGTTACCAGCTTCTTCTTCATCTGTTACGGATTTAATACTTTCTACTTCTGGATCAAAGCCCAGGGCGGACACTGCTGGTGAGAACCTCGGCCAGTTTGGGTCTGAATGACTTCACACAGGAGTAATTTGACACCCAATCGCATTATCTGGGTGTAGGTGTTATCTAGTCTGACTTTGAGAAATTTGATTTTGTACAATTTCTGTCAGACTAACATGTTAACACGTATTTTAAAAGTCTGGCTTTCGTCGTGCTAACACAATAAGTCAATTTTTTTTCTAATGTCATGTTAACGTACTGAGTGACAATACCAAATAGAAAAGTTTAACACAAGCCAAAGGCATTTTTGACAACCTGACAACCCCGAAGCTGTAACTATTATTTGTTTATAACTGATCTTTAAAGCATTAGTGAACAATTTATTAACTAATAAAGAAATTAGTTACAACATACTGTACTTTACCTGTAAAGGGTGCCTTATTTTTGTAATGTCGGTGAACCAACACTTTATAGTGCTGATAAAACACTGCATTGTTTCAATTCCTAGCTCAGCTTTAATCCTGTGACAATATATTTTGTTTTAAACTGGCCACTATTATGTTCACATAAACTGTGAAACTGAATATAAGTTGCGACGCAGCCATGTGAACCTCTTACATAATGTGACAAACATCTGTAGGATGGGTTACACCTAAAATCTGGAGAAAAGCAGATCCACTATCCACTCGCACAACTAATTAAAAAACAACATTGCCTCCACGAGGAGACTCTGTACCACTCTCCTGCAGCCAAAAAACTGACTGTTGTTGGCTGCCATCCCTGAGCCCAGTAAGTGTGTGTGCGTGTTATCGTGTGATTGTTTGGAGTTTTCAGCCATCCGATGCCACAAGAATCTGGCCAGCCAGCAGAGGTCTGCTTTTGGCTGCTATGACGCCTGCTACTTGACACTCCCGTCAGATTTATCTCCGCTCTTGTAAAACAGCATGCGACTTGTTCTCTTCGTCCAGAAAGGTAAGCGAGCCCACAGAGATTTCTCCTACTCAGGAAACACATACATGCACACACACACTGGCCCATATAATAGCGGGAGCTGATTTTTTTAACCCCTACGTGTAACCGGAGAGGGGGCCTGCGTGCCTGGAATGACACATGGACGGCACTTAAGCAGGTAGACTTGCCATCTGGTTCCAACACATGGGGTGGAACACTTGTCTTAGGATCCTTAAGGTGGTAATTTCATTTTCATGCTCTGCTGCCTGTCGTTGCTGTAGCACACAGCGGAGAAATACTGCGGAGGGGTCAGCCTGGTTGTGTCAGTACTGGCTCTGACCGGACTGCAGAGAGGTCACAAGGTGTCTGCATACATATCTACAGGGAGGAAGAGGAAGCGAGCGCTGTTAATTAACTCATCTCATTATTATTCATGCAGTCTTTGAATACAGTCTCTACCTGTGCTCCAGCTTTAACCTCGTGTCTCCTTGTGTCAGCTGCTATCGGCTCAAAATTCCCTTGTTTAGATCTTGCTTTGTCAGCTAGGACTCTTGGGATGTTCGTCCAGCTCTATCACGTAATAACACTACGTTTAAAATACCGCAGTGGAAGAATTGACATGCAGCTTTCCTAAATTCATAATCTGCAGGCCTCACAGACATCTGACATATTTAGTTGGGAGATTTTGTTCTAGTCTTGTGCAAGCTCTGGTGCAATATAAAGTGGTGCCCCTACCTTTGATTCAAAATGAGCTATGGTTGATTTATCCATAATGTAATGGAGACAAAATGGAGGCCAGTTTGTAGTGTACTGTGTAGGATCCCTGTGTGGCCTCTGATACATCCACAAGTTTGAGAATAGCACCATTAAAAAAACAAGTTATCTTTTTAAATGTTTGCTAATAGTTTCGTAGCATGTTAAATCAACAGCTACATTTAGCCTCACACATAAACAAACCTGTGTGTGTAGATTACCATGCAGCTAGCCTGGTTAGCCAGCAGGTTACACTGGAGGTAGATTGTTTGCGGTTAGCTACATTAGCTGATCTTGTGATGTAGACAACAGGTGCTGGTTTCACAAGATATGCATAAGACTAGTCTACAAAGTTAAAGAAATACTTCACCCACAAAATGACCAATTATATCAGTTGCTCACCCTGTGTTACCTTGGAATTGTGATAAAGACTTACTTCTCACTCATACAGTATAATCCAAGGGCCTGTCCCAACACCCACACTTCCCCTAGAAATACCCACTTGCACTTGGTTGTGCGCGTTCACATTTAGGCTAGTGGTGCCCCAAAACAGAAGTGAGGTAGTGGAAGTGGTTTCCAACACTTAAAACCCACCCTAGATTCCAAGGGAGCCCCGACCCACACTTTCAATGAAGTGGAAGATGAAATTTCCCAGAACACCTTGCGAAGTCAGCAACGTCGTACTTCCCAAACATGAGTTTTTGTTTTCTAGATTAGCAAAGATATGACCCGCCCTACTCTCTCTTTGATTGGCTAGTACTTGTTGCCTTCATTGGCTGGGTTGGTTAGGTTTATGCAAGATGAGTGGTATGGTTAGGATTGAGGTAAGAATGTCAGGGTAAGCCAATCAGAGGCAGAGTAAGGGGGCGATCACACAGAAATGAGACGCTAGAGACGCGGATGCTTCAAAGACGCTTGAAACGCTGGAAGCGCTTATTCAATGCGTGACTAGCTACTGGCGTCTGACGCTCAAAAAGTTGAAAATATTTGAACTTTTCAGTGTCAAAAAAAACCACACGTCTAAAAAGACACCGGAAAAACGCCCGTCTAAAAAGATGTTTGAACGCCGGTCAGACGCGCCGTATCATAGGAAAACAATGGTTTTACTGGCGTTGTGTTTCTAGCGTTTTATCTCGGTGTGATCGCTCCCTAAGGCAGAGTAGGGCAGGTCAGGACTTAAGTGTGCGCTCTCCAAATCTATGCTTTTTCACTAAAACCTAACTATTTTGCACCTCGGCAAATCAGTGATTTGCACCAGCAGAATTCAAATGCATGTACTTTCTGTACTTCCTTTATTTCTCTTTCTTGTCTCTTTTTCTTTCTCTTTCTCATCGTAGCAAACCACAACTCAAACTGAATGTTATAATCAATACACAACTCAAATAAGAGTGGTCTAACACCAAATCTACGGCTGTCTTAAAAGAATACTTCATCTGCAAAATGACCATTTGTATATCAGATACTTAGCCCATGCTACCTTGAATTCATGAATAAAACTTTGTTTCTCTTGCATGCCTCTGCAGTGAACGGAGAATCCAAAAAAGGCAAACATTCTTGATGAACTGGAGTAAAGAGGGACCACATTTACCAACAGCAAAACTACATCCAAACATCCATTTACAAACTCTCACACAACTCCTGCACTATAATCAAAGTCTCATTTACCAGTGCATCGCTAAATCTTTGCTATTTAAAACACTTTCCCAAAAGTCCTTATTAATTGTCTAAGATCGTCGAGAATTAAACGTCTTTGTGCGACAGGCAAACTTAGATGTCTTGTCTTTATGAAAGCAGCTTGAGAACACGACCCCAGAGATTTCAGAATTGTCTGTGGAATCATGTACTGTATACCCTTCATGTTTTCCTTCCTCACTTATCCTCTCTTTAGCACCATCTCCCTCCTTACCTCCCTCCGTCTCTGTGTGTGGCGTACTGTGAAACAGATGGCGAGGGCAAGGATGACCGCCAGACAGAAGGAGGGAGAGAGCGAGAGGCAGAAAACGACATGGTAGGGAAGTGGGAAACCATATCCAGAGGGTGAGAGACAGAGAAGCAGAGAGGTAGCAGATGTGTAAAACACAAACGACCTTGTGGAGTTTGCGTCTCGTTCTTGGCGCGCTCCGATCAAACCCCCGTTCACTCTCACTGTGCACATCAGAGGCTGAGCGACGCCCCGAGTGTGCTACCCTGGGCATCCTATACTGCTCATTAGCAGTCCGATTAAGACATGTTTATTTATGTAAACACAGGCATTATTTGCAGTATTAACCCAGCCTTCACACTGGGTTTACATAGACAAGTCTCTGACAGACTTGAGATCTGGGGAGCAGTTCCAGGCGCGCAGAATATTATTTGAAGCTCTTTGGCAAACATCTGCGTCAGGCTGGGTGCATGTGGAGACTCTTGGGTGGGTGGTGTTTGTGTAAGTGTGTGTGAGATAGTGGGATACTGATGACCTTATCTGTTACATGCTTTTTGCTCCCCCATCTCTCTGTGGACTGCAACACCTCAACACCTCATCAGGCTTTACCCACGCCTTCAGATATAAACACTGACAGCCATGTCGTTGCCAGCTAAGTAATTAATATGAATTGTTAATGATCATCATAGCTACCAACATATGATGCTCACACAGTGACAGTCAGTGACACTTGGTCAGGCATTGTCTTACACTGTAATGTCACGTGTGAACTACCAAACCTTACATATTTGGCGCTCTAGGCAAGCTTCCTCTCGTCAACCCCCTGCCCCCCCAGTTGAAGTATTAATTATTTATTACAAACAAAAACACAAGCTAACGAGAAATCAGTGCAAATAAACAACTTGGGATTTATACTTATGTGCGGAATTGACATTGTACCTACAGAGTCCTACCATATATTGTAGCCTGACGTGCACCTCCACAGAAATGTAACTTCATGTTGCTGCAACGCAGACCTCCTGTCTATTTCTGTAAGCTGAAACCATTTCCCTCAGTGGAAGCAAAGCTTTTATTTACTTTAATTTCACAGATAAGAAACAATAAATTGTGAAGACAATAAAGCCTCCACAAAAATAGCATTTTAAGTCTTGTGTGTGATTCATCCTGGCTTCATATGAGCAGAGGAAATCTGCGCTAGTCGCTAGGTTAATTTATACAATGTAAAATGCCATAGGCTTGTGCTAATAACGTTAGCATGTTATATTTGTTTGGAAGACGTGTTTAATTCAAGACAGTTGTTTTGTCAGTGAACATGTGAGTTGTAATGGGACCAAATTTTGTAACATTACCTTTGTTAAATGTTGCTGTTGTCCCTGGCTTCATATGAGTAGAGGAAAAGTCCGCTAGCTGCTAGGCTAATTTATACAATGTAAAATGCCATAGACTTGTGCTAATAACGTTAGCATGTTATATTTGTGGGGAAAATGTGTCCAGATAAAGACAAGTGTTTGTCTGTGAATGCTGCGAGTTATAGTGAAGCTGATTTGTGTGCTTGTGTTTGAAATTGTTACTATTAAGCCATGTTTAATGTGTGTTTAATGTGTGTTTTGAATCAACTAAACTTAGAGGTGTAACTGCAGAGTGACACAGACACACCACCGCACAAGTATAAATGCTCACAACAGCATCAGCCATGTGCGTAGGCTATGGCGTAGGCTCTGCATAGAGCTGATGCACAAGTATAAATCCCACTTTAAAGTGAAATGCATTGCCAGGACAAGAGGTGGCACACCTGCAACATACTGGCAGTTAACACTGACCCCGATGTTCGAACAAAAAATGGGGGTGGGGGATTTTGGTGGCCCCAGTGTTGCCTATAGGAAGATCCACCACTGCATGTTTGCATTGAATATTAGAGGTGAGTCAGCATCAAAAAGAAAATAGTGGAGGTGCTTCTACTTTTGTGAGCCATGTGAAGAAATGTATCTGACAAGCCAAGTTAAATGTGGACAACTGCGCACATTGGTGCTCATGTTATGTTGCCACTTTGAAGACTATCTTAGCTGAAGAGTCACAGAGAAGACCAGTCTTTACCCGCACAGATTGTACTTTGGTAATGTAGCGCCATTTGATGACACTTAGCTGTGTGAATCCCAGTGTATGATAACCTTCGTCCTCTGTGTCCTTCTCCTTGTTACTCAGAACAAGGGCATTTTGATTATGTCTCACCACAGGAAATGTGTCCACACAATTAATGTTGTATTATTTCTATCTGATTTAACAGCTGCACCTTTCCATCCACTTCCCGATCTAACTGTGCAATGTGCAACAACACGGCAAGATAAAAGCCCGCTCCTGACACCCCCTTCCACCTCTAACATGACGGGGCCTCCGTTCCAGCACACGGTAATTGGATCAATTGAAATCACCGTGTTGCTGGAATGAGGTTAGCAGGCTTCACTGAGCTCCTTTGAGGGCACTTTGTTTTATTTTCACTGATTGCATCAGGCAGGTGAGGCACGGCGTAGTAATGCTTCGACTCTCTAGCTGGTGATGTTATCTCCCCTCATGTAGACTGAGGACGTCTTTATCAGTCAATGACACCATTAAGATCGGCATCTCCAGACAATGCAAGTGTGCTTAGCAGGCTGCTAAACTAATTGTGCAATCAGGGAGGATAAACATGAGGGTTGTGACCACATTCTTATTGAGCCTTTTCACTTATAATAGCATTGCCTCACAGCTTGCTTTGTGTGACCTGCTCGTTAGCATTTCCTGCTATTTTAGCTAATGAGTCAGTTGTGCTAATGTCTGTCATCTTGTAGAGTCTTATATTGACAACCACTGCCAAAGTCAACATAGCATGCTCTGATATTGTCATATAGGACTACTAATATATGGAAAAAGTCTGGTATTACACTTCAGATGTGAGTTCAGGGTGGTTTCAGGCCACGTAGCTGGATGCAAAATAACAGCTGCATGAAAACTGTAATAGATTCCCTCTGTCAAAATATTTGCAAATTACAAGAGGAAAAAGTGAGAAAGTAGGACTCTAGGTGAATCTGAGTACTTTTTAATGTGCCGTGAAAGACGTGTAAAGGTGAGCGGAGCACCAGAGGTTGAGGAGAGGGGGCAGTGCAGTGGAAGGGAGAGCCTCCCCTGAGCTATGCCGTATGATGTCTGATTGACAGGCTACACGCTAAGCTCACCTGAGCCTCTGACCTCTCTTTTTACATCTCTGTGTCGCTCCTCTCCTCTCTCCTTCTCTTCTTTTTTCTATTTTTGTGAGAGCGGGGAAACCTGAGGAGGGCCAGATACAGGGTGGAATGGCTTCAGGCTGCGACCTGCTCTAAGGGGGGTCACTGGGAAACAAAGGCCATTCAGGTAAACCGCTCTGAGCAGGCCTGAGACAGACAGGCTCCCAGTGCAGATAACACTGAGGCTAATGTACTAGCGTTTGCAAAGTCAACACCACCAGACTCAGCCACAGTGAGTGCTCAGGGTGGGTGAGGTGTGTGTGTTGGTTGTTTCAATCAGCCAAAGAAAAGGGACAACAGACTGACAGGAGAGTAAACACAATGCTCTGAAAGCCCCACTGAACATTCCTGAAATGACTACGCCAGTGTCGAAAATATTCCATAGAAAAGTAGTAATCCTCTTTATGGAGGCTAATCTTGGGCAAATTCAGAACTTACAAACCACATAAGAGGACTTGAAAAGCTCTCCCCGCACTCGCTCACTCCAAACTGCATTTGTAGACCACGCGACTCTCTGCGGGGAATCAATATGCTTTGTATTTGATTAGTACCTCTTCAGCAAAGTGCTGCAGACGGAATGTTGATGAGCGACTGAGACGTACACGTTAATTGCAGCAGGAAAAATTTCAACCTTTCAACTTTATCTTATCAACTTAACTGGTTCGCTCTTGTTCCTGGACTGAATAGCTACAGCAGGTAGGGACATATTTACAGAGTTGAGTGTCCTGGGTTCTGACACCACCACAGCCAACAGCAACCCCATCTCCAGAATAAATGTTGGCACAGCATATTCCTGCAAATCATTTGTACATTATTAATTCAACTTTACATTTCAAAACACTCCAGTTAACACGTGTGTGGAGGTGGGTGTGGTTAGTAGTCAGCTGCAGGGGATGGCTCATGAGAGTAGCACCAGGTGAGTTGATTGACACAGCTGCTGCTGGTTTGCTCTGATTACATCTCTCCCTTTTTCATGCTGACGGACCACTGAGAAGGACACTGCCTGAGTTTTTGGTTTAAACCTGAGTGGACTGAGAGACGTGTGCTGGAGGAGCTGAGCAGCCACAGGCACACGCGTGCTGGGCAGGAGTCAGTGACAGTATTGCATATAGACGGAGTGCTGAATCTGTGTGTCTGTGCTGGGGGATCTGACAGGAGTAGCAAGACAGCTACAATGCGGTTATGTTTTGGCACAAAACACTTCATTATGGTTAAGAGAAGATCATTTTTTGTGGCTCACCTGGTAGAGCATGGGCTGGGTTACATTTCACCCCATGGCCCTTTGCTGCATGTGATCCTTTCTCTCTCCGCACATTTCTATCTTTAACTGTCCTATTAAATAAAGGCAGGTAAGCCAAAACAAACAAACAACCTTTGGCAGCACAATCGCTGCTTGAAATGCCACCAGTATTTTGCTGAAAACACCCAGGTTTGGGGGCACAATTGCCACTGGAAATGCCACCAAAGTCTTGCTAAAAAAACACTCACTTTTGGTGACATATTCAACATTGGAAATACTGCTGATGTCTTCCTAAAATCACCTGCTTTTGGTGCTTCAATCAGCACTTGAAATGCCATTGATGTCTTGCTAAAAAACAACAAGTTTTGGTGACACAGTAACAGCTGGAAATTGTACTTATGTCTCGCTAAAAAACACCCACGCCAGATGGCACAATCACCACCGGAAATGCCGCCAGGTCTTGCTAAAAAACAACTACGTTTGGTGCCATAATCAACTTTGGTAATGCTACTGATGTCTCCCTAAAAACATTCGCTTTTGGTGCTATAATTAGTGCTGGAAATGCCATCAATGTCTCACTAAAACAACCAGTTTCGGTGACACAGTAACAGCTGGAATTGCTGCCGACGTCTTGGGAAGAACATCTAGTTTTGGTACGACAATCCTGGCTGGAAATGCTTCTAATGTCTCGTTAAAAACAACCGGTTCTGGTGACACGATAGCAGCTGGAAATGCACTCATGTCCCAATAAAAAACACTCACTTTAGAAGGAACAACTGGTGCTGTAAATGCAGCCAATGTCTAGCTAAATAACAAATGGCCAGGATGGGTCAGCTGCAGTAAACAATGTCCATGTGGGGACTAATGAAGAAAAAAAAAGAACTCAATATGTTCAAAATTTTCAAAATATTTTATATATTATACAGGCTGGCATTACAGCTTCAACCTATCTGAAGCATCATTAACTCCTAAGCATAGATTATTTGCTCTGGACACATATTAGGTTATTTCTTTGGGAAAGTCAGCCTTTTCTGTTTCCCCAGGTTTTCAGTCTTCATGCTAAGCTAAGCTAAACAGCTGCTTGCTGGAGCTTCATATGAGGCGTAGAGGCATGAAAATGGTATCAATCTTCTCATCTAACTATTGGCAAAAAAAGTTTATTTCCCAAAATGTCATTATTCCTTAAAAAAACTGCAACACTTTGCACAATTGGTGGGGTAAGGGTTTCGTCATGGTTATCCACCTACCCCAACGTGTTTGTAGTCACATTGTCTTCATCAAAAAGTTTCTAACTTCATTTTCTCTCATACTCTGGTAGTTCAGAAACTCTTGAAAGTGCCCAGAGGTATGAACATGAGTGTGAGTGTGAATGTGCATCAGTCCCCAATGAACAGTGAGTGGACTGAAAGCTGTAACTCCTGGTAAGCAGCTTCAGTGTTGAGAAAACTTTGACACTATATAGATTATCTCCTGTCTAACCCATCCAGCTAAACTGAAACCGCAAAAGCATATCGCTCCTCCTTTAAAATTGCTCCAGTGTGCGTGTGTGTGTGTGTGTGTGTCAGAAGTGTGTGAAATGTGAGAGGACTCTAGAAAGGTCTCCTCCTCGTTTGTGCCAGCAGATCCTGTGTTGGCTCCGAGCAATAACACTCGGCTCCCACGTGGACGGGACTCCAGAGCCCACTGTCCCATCTCAAAGGTTCTTTAAAGTGTCACCGCGGACCATTAGCATAGACTGGGCTTCTCACCGCGGGCTGCCTCCATATGTCAGCCTTCCCACAAAGCCACAGTGATGAAATGTTATCTGTAGCTAAACTGTAGGTTTGAATCTGCGTCTGCCTCCCCCCTCCTCCCCTTCCTCATCCATCTTTTCCGTCTCCCTCCTCCTCATTTCTCCAAGCAGGTTTCACTCTTGTGTCTGTCATTCTTCTGCCTTTTGTATCTCTGGGCCTTTTTGCTATTGAATGCTGCTTTCTCTCCCACCCCCACCCCTCTCCTCTCTTTCTCCCATCTCCTCCCTCACTCACTCATTCACTCTAGGGCCTAATTATGAGATAGCTTCGAATAAATACATGTATTTTTTCTCCTGCGAGGGGGGAAAAAACCTTGCTCCACTTTTTTTTTTTGACAGTAGGTTGAATTCTAGACTCAAGGAGGTTTTATTCGGCGAGGTCCTTCTGCAGATCGGAGTGGTCGCTGGGACGGGAGATTTCCTGGGTGCAGTAATTGTGTCTCATTAATTCTTACTGTAATGCTGGGTAGCTAAACAGGCTACGCAATTAGGGGGCTGAGCCCTGAATAGGCTGGCTAATCAGGGGACAAAAGCTGCGGCTCAGAGGCCATTAGGCCCGGAGGAAGTGCTTCCATTGTAAGGAGTGGTCTGTGATGCCTTCATCTTCTTCCAATCCGGGTGGGTAAGAAACCTTAAGGGGGGGTTCTTCCACTTCTAAACCTTTACTGCTCAATTCAGAATAATGTGCCAGGAATACCTTCAGCTTGTAGCACAAATAAGGTTGCATCCTGCTTGGGATTATGGAAGATCAACAGTGGATTTCCTGACTGTAACTACCCAAAACTTTAAATAAATTTCCCCACACCTTGTTGGAACTCCTGGACTGCGGGTGAAGAAATCACAAGTTAGGATCCAGATAAAGCTTAAACGCATCTATTTTTTCTGAGAACATTCTGACTGGCTGCTCTCAGAGACGTCAAGTGCACCCAGAGACGCCGTCTCCCCTGCCGTCCCTCCTCCACCTCCACCTCCTCCCCCTGCTCGGTATGTGCCCCGGCAGCCCGCACGCCTCCTCCAAACTGTCGACTCAGGAGTCTGCGAGACCTTTCTGCCATCTGGGAAGGGTGGAGGAAGGAAGAGAATAGAAGATCCTAACATTATCTATCCCCTTGCCTTTCTCCCTCTCCTCTCTCCCCCTCTCCCCTCTGCGAGCTTTATCTTTCATCCCTATTAATCACATCGTCAGGCAGCCTAGACGGAGAATAAATGAACTCTCCTGGTCATTAAAATTAAGCATTGAATTATTGACATGCAATTAGCCTGCCTTTTTTTTCGTGGGGGAGACACTGAAAACTTTCTCCCTGTGGCGAGAGGGGAGAAATAATATGACTGCTGTAGTCATCAGAACTAAAAAAAAAAAAAAAGTGGGAAAGTGTGCAAAAAAAATATAACATGCCAGAAAATTCTAACTCGGAAAATCCTATTTATCACATAATAAGAGCACTAAGCCTGGTTCCATCTCATTTAGCTGAGTTTTATTCCCATAAGGAGTGGTGTCTTGCGCTCGTTATCTGCTTCGTTATGGAGAGGCCTGCGCCGCCGCCTCTGGATTATGCTGTGGATTATGTTAATGTACAGAGACACGTGGACGCACTAACTAGCATTTCGGAGATCTCCCCTCGCTGTACGTTCTTGTGTGCTAAACTTGTTTATCTCGTTTCATTTAGCATTATGCAGATTCATATTCCATTATTATAATAACCGAACAGATTGATCCCTAACTCATAATCCTCCATCACTCAAAACAACTTGAAGGAGAGGAAGAAAAAAAGAAAGTAAACAATATCTTGGAGAGATGCGCCCGCGTATTCTCTTTTCACAGTCACTCCCAATTACAGTGACAATTGCCTCGGTAATTTTATGAATAGCAAGAAACACTTACTGTGCTTGTTAGTCAAATACACATTCTGCAGCCTTTTCATAGCAGCAGAGCAGGAGTTTGACAAGCTGTTTACGCTAAGCCTGAGTAAATCAAATTCGGAGTTTGCCTTCCCTCCCCAGTAATCTCATTTTGTTTACCGCTAACGCTAAGTACATTAGCATCTGCAAGGCCTGTCTGTATTTACTCTATTTACCCCTACTGTACTGGCTCTGAGCCAAACAGGGACTAATGTTACGAAATGAGGGTAACCAGCTGTATATTCATGAACAGCTCGCTCCTAATCTGACACTGAGGCAGGGATCCGGAGCAGGCAGAGCCGCAGCCGAGAGTATAAACTGACAGAAGATGTAGTTTCTTGCTTAAATGAATGGAGATATTAACTGCTTTTAAGCTGTAATATTTTCTTTCCCTCCTCTTGGGTGTTTATACGGGAAAGTGAGGCATGACAGGAAGGTGAAACTGCAAGGCTCCCTCTCAGGAAACCAAAAGATACACAGTAGGAAGCAGTGGCTTGGGTTAGATCATTCCACAGCAGTTTAGCTATTCAGGGTTTACATAGGAAGTAAGGGTAATTTGAACTTTTAAGTAAGGAGGAAGTTACATCAGGGTCAAAGACTGTCAGGTTTCCATGCCTCTGTAGTGTCTTCTCTCCTGGTCTTTCAGAATCTGAATGGGGCCAGTATCAGATCTCACCTGTTGTATGCGTCCTCCTGTTTGTCCACAGTTCCGGGGTCTGACCACGGCCCAGGTTCCCATAACCTACAACCTGGCCTCCACGCCTCATTAGGCGACCGCATCACAGGTGAACACTGGCCTGGGTGGCAGACAGATGCTGCATGTACACTCTGGCCTGATAATAAGATCTCACTGTCAGCATGTCAAACTGTGAATAATATCAACCCAGGAAAACCAAAAACTGGCAGTTAAAATGTTTTGCAGACCCCAGAGTGGACAGAATGAGGAACAGAGCTCCTGCTTATCCACTACTTTATTTTCTCTGAAAGGCTACACCAGACCGGAGCATGTTGACAAGCATATTTAAAATTCATTTTGCTAGATTTTGACGTCCAAGCTGTCTTCACCTCCACAATGGAACATAAAAGTCAGGGAAACATCCAGTCGCCTCTGGCTACAATACACGGCTGGCCATGCTTTGTCTAAACTATTGCACCACGCTACAGCTGCACACAGTTTAAAGGAATCCCAATTTTTAAACACTTTTACTTAAATGGTTGGTCCGCCTCTTTGCTGCAGGCTGAAATATCTCAACAAGTGTTAAATTGATTGTTATAAAATGTGGTGCGGACATTCATGGCTCCATTAAGATGACTCGGTGATATAGTTTTCCATCTAGCGCTACAAGCAGGTCAAATGTATATCCTGTCCAGACTGGTGCAGGAGTGAGTCCTAAAACCCAGACGTGAGTTAGCATTTTAGCGTTCCTGCTTCCCTCGTCTGGAGGTCAGTGGGTTTTTTGAATGTTTTTTTGGTTAGATGCCTGAAATAAGTTAACACAAGCTTTCATGTTTTGCTAAATACCCCACTTATGAATTTTGAAGCTCACTTTCTTAAAGGAGAAGTCTTGTATTTTGCACTTTGAGCCCCATTTCTGGGTTGTTTATGATGAAATAGAGTGCTTACGACCAAAATAGTGACGATTGCTCCTTTTCGGAGAATTTGGCTTTCCCCTGCCTGGTTTAACACTGCTGCCTATGGCCATGTGTGAACCTGTCCTAAAACCACCCTTTTCAAAGCCATGAAACTCACCGAGTGGTCAGTGGTGTTCGGTTGTTTATGACAAGGTTGTAGTCATTGTAGTCTTAGCTCAGCGAAAGTGCCAGCTCGACAGTGCTGTGTGCGCTCCTGGAGGAAGAATGAGAATGTTTGTAATAAGTTTAAACACCTGCACAATGGATTACTCGCTTGTAAACAACCTTCGCAGTACGATGCCTTTGAACACAACGCCAACCTTCTTCTTCTACTTCTTCTCTGTGTCCCATTACATTGCAATGGTTTCCTGCCGGTTGGTGACACCCACGTAAAGGAGCATTATCGCCATCAAGTGGGCTGGAGTGTATAACGCCTCAGGGTCAAACGAATGGTCAAGTGGAAGTTTACACACGGGTGTGAGGCAGCTGAAAAAATAGTTCCAGAATTGAGATGAATAGTGAAAACACAGATGGAAACCATAGTTTGCTACGATTCTTATGTCAGAACATCAACGAACACCACTGACCACTCGGTGAGTTTCATGGCTTTGAAAATGAACGTTTAGGGTGGTTTTAGGACAGGTTCACACATGGCCATAGCCAGCAGTGTTAAATAGGGCCTGACTGATATGGATTTTTTGGGGCCAGTGCTGATTCTGATATTATGGAATAAAAAAATCTGACAACCGATATATCGGCCGATGAAATTTTTAAGTTTTTCAATTTAAAAACCCCAAAATACCTGCTTTTGATGGCTTAAATATAGTTCAAACACTCGTTACAAAGATATAAATTGAAGGAAGAACATTTTACTATTTTCAAACACTTTTATTATCAGAAATTGTGTGGAACAAGCAGCGTCTGAACAATCTGAACACAAAATAAATCAAAAATATGATGTGCAAAAAGGCAGTAAATCTCTGGGAAATAAAATAATCTTGCAAAGTCTATATAAATTGAACAAATTAACATGTATGTTCACAGTACCAGAGTTCTTCTTATTATTGCCAATTTAACAGAGGTAGGTTATAGTGCAAAAAGTAACACAAGGACATAATTTCTAAGTAAAATACCATATTCCCTGCATTTTATTAGTGATGAAAATATAAGTGCTAACATCGGCGTCAATCGGCCAACTTTTGGCCGATAAATCGGTCGGGCCCTAGTGTTAAGCCAGGCAGAGGAAAGACAAATTCTCCGAAAAGGAGCAATTGTCACAATTCTGAACTTAACCACTCTATTTCATCGTAAACAACCCAGAAATGGGGCTCAAAGTGCAAAATACCGGACTTCTCCTTTAAGAAGATGGTTGCTAACACGTGGCTAAACGAGACTACAGAGTGTCATCATACTGAACATTGACATCACAGCCTCGTAGTGGTGATGTTAGCCAAAGTCATGCAACCACACTGTCATTCGTTTATGGCCTAATGTTAGATTTTTCCTTCTGTTGATTGCACTTATGCTCCACAAAATCACAAGAGTGGTGTTCATCTGTAAAGAAAAAATGCTGTATTACAACATTTTGTTCACCACAGAGCTTATTTTTTAGCAATAACCCAAAATCCAATTGAAAAATCCCATTAGCTTTTTGACGAGGGAACAAGGGCGACACTGACTTTCACGTCCACCGACAAAAATCATCCCAGCAGCACTCCATACCTACAAAACATTAGCATGTTAGCATTTTCAGCATGAGCATATGAGCAGGCCAATGTTAGCATTTAGCTCCAGCCCCACAGACGGCTTTGTAAGGCTCCCCAACACCTGTAAACAGACTTCGATGTATAAAAAGGGTGAAGTCCTCCTTTAAAAAAAGGTAAATAACAAGATCAGGCAAAGTTGATTTCAATAATGGTCTTAACTCTGAGAGAAGCACCTTATCACTCTGTAATTGTTTGACTGCCAGTGCAAACAAATGATTAGCAGGAGTGTTAACGAAGTGCTTCATGTAACACTGCAGACATGACGTATTGTCTTGCCAATGTCGCTGCCCAGTATGAGGAGATCACACATTTCACGTCTCCGTAGAGATGGGCAACACTCAATTAACACAGTGCACAGACACCTTTTGCACTGCTCTGTTCAGAAGTGCTGATTCCAGAGTACAAACATAATTTCCGCTGCTCTGCGTCCCAATTAAAGGAGGAAAATACTTGTTTTTTCCTCTCAATGTTAAAGTAGTTGATCAGCAATTTCTTCACATCTACAGGAGCCAGAACTCTTCATTCTCGTGTTTTTTTCTTATTATGCATTGGTATGTACACATGTTCATCCAGCTCACATGTTCTCCAACGATGAAAGCTTTAATAGCATTTCAGCACTTCATGGTTGTGCTTGATTTTCTCCCATTTTACGAGGATCAAACACAGTCTGACTGTAGCTGTCTTTCTAGGCTCAATGAGCCTGCTGCAGCGCTGAGAAGTTTTAGCGATGGGAGTGTTTCAGCCCCGTGGCAACGCAATCTCTATATCCCAATGTAATTATCAGGATAAGACATTCTCCCTCGGTGGTGGAGGCCAAAGTTTCCTGCCATGGTGCGTGGAGATTTGATTTGATTGAAAAGGCTGTGCTGCATGCTACGTCCTTGCGGGGCTGCGGGGGCTTCTGCACCTCATGCATTAAGCCTCCATGTCCTCACACAATAGTTGTTAAATGCATGACTATTTTCTCTTTCTCTGAATCGCTCCTGCATAGAAATTTGAGAGGAAGCGGTGAGAGGAGCTTTCACACAATCACCGCAGAAGCGTCCTGAGAAATATCCAGTGAAATTAAACGTGTGTTTAATTTTGAAAAAGGGAAGAACTCAGACATTTACTGTGGGGCTTTCTATTTCTCTGCAGCCAGTGGAATCATCTCTGGGTTACCTGCTTGTCAGTTGCTGCTTCCTGTGACAGCACGCTGAGGTATCTCATTGCATCTGCTTGAGGCATTTCCCTTCGCCGCGTCAGAACACAAACGTGTGTAAAAACAAAACATCGAGCCAGGGAGGGACGGTGTCGCACTCGAGGTCACTGGAATATCTTCTGGTTCACTGGCCGCTGGGGTCACACACACACACACACACACACACACACACACACACACACACACACACAGATACACACACACACACGCCAGGATCTGACTGCACAAAACAACAACTGACTTTGCTTATTAATAAATGGTGTAATGTAACTGTTGCAGCATAACGCACACATTAGTTGAACGGTGCAACATGTCCATTTGGACGTGTGATTAATTTTTAAATTCCCTGCTTTCATGTTGAATCCTAATTCTATATGCAAAACCGATTCCAGAGAACACACCACTGAATCCCCTGCTCAGCTGGTTAAAAATTAATAGGAATGTCAATGCCTGAACATTGTGTTACCTTTTAACCGTGCGCTTCGTTAAATATTCAATCTCAGGAAGGCAAATATTACATTCCTTTACCTTTGGTTGTGTCTCTGCCTTGTTGTGTCTTGTTGCTTCCCAGCTTCCCTCTTTTCTTCCTTTCTCTCTTTCTCTCCTGTTGACTCTGATGCCCAGGCTTCCGCTTAATTGGTATTTTTGTTGAGCTTTTCTGAGTGTGAAACAACAGAGCCTCACACCTCAAATACAGTATTCATTCATTATTTTGCACACTGTCGTCTGACAGCGGGAAACCTTATTAGCCGAGCTAATTTAAGGGGTGACTAGCAATCCAATTAGGTCTAATTGGAGGCTGATAGAAAAGCCTTCAGAGGTAACCTGCGCTGACTCCGGCCACCTCTGCGCCCTCACACATCTGGATGCCTTCGTCCTCCCTGCGTGAGCATCGCCACTGTCTTGCCGTGTCTGTGTCATGACTCGTGAGTCCAACTTCTGCAATCACGTAATAATGAAATTGTTACATTATGCAGTGCAACAATGGACATCTATTCATGGTGATGCGGCGGAGCAGAGGGGGCTGTGAGAGGTGGCAGAGGCTAATTCGGCGAGGCCTTCTTACAAAGCCTGGGACAATGTCCCGGGTATAGAGCTGTTGTCTCAGGGCCGAGACCACCCCAGCAAACCTTCACTCACTCACACACAATGGACGCTGGTGGCCTCGTGGTCGACACTTAAGAAACATGAGCTATAAAAGAAAGAAATTCACATCATAGAAGGTGCTGAACACATGTCTTAAAAATAACAAGTGGAGCTCTGGTGTTGCCGTTTCTTCAGTCGCTTCAAGAGCTAAAGCTGCTGTGTGAATCCATCATGAAATGTGAGGATTATTTTGCACAAACTGCTTCATTCAACATCATTCTCAACATATAAAGGTATAATCTCCCCATAATACTCTTCACATTTTTTAAACATCTCAATGACCAAGCATTCTTCCAGCCTGCAGGATAATAGTGCTCGTCTCTTAGTGCTTTTAAAATACTCTGCATGCGTCTCTGTGAGGGCGTCGACCACTGAACTTTTAAGACTTGTTTGCCAACAGTTAACTGCTGCAGCGACACACTCACAATGAGCTCAAAACCCCAGTTGACTCAACTCTTCTCTGACACAGTGTAAATAAACGCCAAAGACATTAAACCTCTCACATGATTTATATCTGTTGGATCAGACGGCACTGTGTTGTACAGCTGTTCATGATGTCGTATCCACCCCTTTATAGCATTACATTGTTGTCGCTGATCTGCAGCAGTTGGACGGGGGAAGAGCTCCACTTCCATCTGCTGTTTGCTTCACTGTGTGCAGAATATCGTCAGCAGATACTTGAGAAAAGGTTGATCATCAGGCAAAGATGAGCTCTTAAAAGAATACTTCAACCCCCCAACGACCTTTTGTATGACAGTTACTCACTCTGTGTTACAGTGAAACTGTAAAGAACACTTTTATTTTTCTCATAATGAACTGAAGTCATAGAGGTCTGAGTTTAACAACAGCAAACTATATGAACATATCTGTTTACAAACTCTCATATAACTTGTGCAGTATAATCAAAGTCTCATTTATCCAGTCATACGCTCAGTTTCTGACATCTATGCTCTCCAAAGCCAGACTCCATTGACAAAAATAGTAATTTTACCTCGCTGAATACGGGAGCTGCTGGTCTACCACTGCCTCCATTGCTGGTTTGTTTGTGTTGAGCCCAGTTCAGACCAAAGATTCACGATAAGATGAGTTGAAGCAGGCGACATCTGCAATGCACCGTTCTGCAACGTTATAAAAACCTGCCAGCTCAACTAGATGAGACGGTGTATCATCTCTATGCAACAACTCTTTGTTCTTCCACTTTGATTTGCAGCTTTTCAGGTTTATTTTGTGGCTGAATATAATTTGTAGCTTCTTAAAATATGAATGAGGATAGTGATAATGTGAGAATGTGATAAGCACATGCAGCGAGCAGCAGCAGTGACCCACCATCCGACACTGGCACACCATGAGGATGGAAACAGAGGGCTTGGCAGGAACGGACCACCTGCTGCAGCTTGAGTCTAGCTCAGACCAGCCAGTTCACACCACTGCAACTTTTCTCTACAACGTTCTAAGACAGTTTCGTCTCCTCACAATTTTTTGGTCACAGTCACCATGAACAGAATTAACATTGGTGAATATTCAGTGTGAGTGAAGGGGCAAAAAAATGTACATCCTCACATTCAGCTTCAGTGAACTTTGATGAACCTCAACCAACAGCAAAGAAGTATATGTGTAGGACACAATGATTGTGGCCATGTGGAACAAGCCAGTATTGTATGATACTAGCCATGAAAAATACAAACTGCACCCCTTTGAGAGACATTGCCTGACTGACAGGCTGCAGGAATAGAACGTAAGAAAATAGAAAATGTCATCCACCAATAGCATCATATTGCAGGGTATTTATTAGCAAGCTAGCTTAATGTGTGCGTCACATCTGGCACTGCCCACATTCACCTTTATTGTGTGACTTTGGTGTTTTAAAGGGTTAGTTTGGATTTACAGAAGCGTATTGCATTCACTTGACAAATAAAAAAAGCCCTGTTTGTCTGAGTAAATTTTTCTGTTTCTCGTGGTAATTTTTTTTCCTGAACGAGGAGACAACATACTTCAAAATCTCGCAAAAAGCTCCCGCCTGGCACCTGCAAGTGACCCCTGCATCCATGGTGACTCCTGCTCATGGATGTATTTTGCATCCATGCTCCTGCTCCTAGACAATTTCAACTACAGGATCAATAAGGGTAAGGCACGTAATTAGTTACAGACAGGGTATGATAATCTAGCTGTGTTTTCGACTGCATCCTTCTAGTGTAGGCCTATCGCTCAGTGTAACAGGATAGGTTAGTAACAGGTTGTAACAACGTTAGCTGACAAATTTGTGATGAGTAACAATGTCCAGCATGATGGAAAAAAACTGTTAGCTTAACGTTACCTGACAACTGCAATCATGCCCATACACGTTTTTGTTGCAACGTTACTAACCTAACCTGTTACACTGAGCGATAGGCCTACACTAGAAGGATGCAGTCGAAAACATAGCTAGATTATCATACCCTGTGTTTACGTGCCTTACCCTTATTGATTCTGTAGTTGAAATTGTCTAGGAGCAGGAGCACAGATGCAAAATACATCCATGAGCAGGAGACACCATGGATGCAGGGGTCACTTGCAGGTGCCAGGTGGGAGCTTCTCGCAAGATTTTGAAGTATCTTCTCTCCTCGTTCAGGAAAAAAAAATTACCACAAAAAACAGAAAAAAATTACCATGAAAAACAGAAAATATTACTCAAGAAAATAAATAAATTACTCCGAAAAACAGAAAAAAATTACTCATTACTTATTTGTCAAGTGAATGCAATACGCTTCCGTATGGATTTACCAAAGTCTCACAATAACAGAAACAAACAAAGAGTGATAAAAGACCAACTGTATTTCACAGGTATATCTCAGGTCATACTTGCAGTCTCAAGAAGTTCGTGCATCACCTGAAACAACTTCATGACATTTGGACATATAGAATATGTAGACACTTACACAGTGCAGGTAGAGAGTGTGTATTCTAGTTTAAAGTGTGCACTCAGTTTATCACCTGGAGCAGTTTGCAAAGGGAATCCACTCATCTGTCATCATTAGTTGACTGCATTGATGTTTTATCCTAATGAGTTTGATATGTTGTTGAATAAACATGTATTTAGTTATGGGTATAAAGCCTAGATGTTTTTTTATTGAATAATTCAAAACAATTTCACCACAAAGTTCATTTAGTAGCTGGTCTGGAGCTTTTGATCATATATCATCAGTGGTTTAAGGTAGTTACGACGGGCCCCAGTGCATGCTAGTTACTAGTTATGAAGCTCACACACACCATTAGGTGTATATATTTTTTACAACAATGTGTTGTCCTGTTCGTTTCTCATCTTTTCTCACTGCTGCCTTTATCTTGCTCGGTTTGCAGATGCAATCAGCTTGTCAGTCTTGACAGATTTTGCACCTAAACTAGCGCCTGTATATCGTCACATGATCAAATAAAGACTTGACATTGGAAAACGTCAACACGCAATCATCATGCCATGTCTGTATGTGACAGAAATACAAAAGAAAATAAGAAATTATTAATTTAATTGAACAGTACCTAAAGTTTATTTATAGTTTTTAAAGGTTATGTAGAGTAAGCATATGATTTTGTAACAGATACAAAAATAACTAAATAGAAAATAATGATAATATGGAGACCATGACAGAGCTGGGCACATATAGCAAATGGCATTGTTTTTATTTTGACATGAGCTCTTTGAGCACAGCTGTATTTCCCAGGTGGCAATCTAACTCACCTGCAAAGGCCCGTTTCCTGCCCAACACCTTGTTGGAAAGGCCCCAATGCAGCCGCACTCCGTGCATAGTATATATTCATGCTCCTTGACACAATATTCCAATGCACTCTCATCCTCATCAAATATTGTTGCTGAGTCAGGCTAGTCACGCCATGTTACATTACATTTTTCACAGGAAATGTTCAGTTTCTACTCATTAGATGCATATAAACTTACAAATGTGGTAAAACACCTCATTTTTATGTTTATTTTCCACATGCAACAAAAGAATGTGGTTAGATTTAGAAGAAAAACAACATGGTTTGGCTTAAAAACTCACACGTGCAGCCAACAGTGGGTCCTGGGTGAAAGTGTGAGGTTTGTTGGACCCATCCACTTCCTCTACTGCTTGCCCTATAGGGACTCTCCAGCTCCTTGTATTACATCGTTACCAGCAGCATTTAAAACTGATGCCTTCCAGCTGTGTAACACACTGATGCTGCAAAAGGTGTCTTTTTTTTGTCACTGACAAAGCTGCGGTATTTTCTGAGTACGGAATAAGAACGGGCTGGATATTCCTCAGCAGACTGAGACTTGAGGATTGCACATAGATGTTTAAATTTCCTCTTCACTGAGCACTTTATGGACTTTTTCGCTCATCCATCTTAAGGTGCGGATACACCAAACCGACAGCAAAGAGCTAGCACCGACGAAAGCCAACTGTTGCGTCGTCTACGTCGCCTAATGTCGCCCTGTGTCAGCTGCATCTGAACGCACTACACGGACTACATCCAACGGCCAAGTGGCACGTACGTTCTGCGCCTGCATGAAAGAGAGTGGAGTGACGTATGGTACATCCTGTCAGCCGAGGGGTTTCCTATCTGTGCAGGTGAGCACCGCAGCACCTTCACAGACTATTACATTCAGACGGTCCCGGTGTTTCCTCCGCAGGCTCCACTTCACTCAGCTGCCCGATAAACCCGCTGCTTCTTCCCACATTAACCTGAATAACAAACCAGGGCTTGGCTCTCCGTTTGGATTCCAACGGCTGAGCCGGGGCTAACGTTAGCTGGGAAGCTAGCGGAGGCTAACTGGAGGCTAACCTGAACAGCCAATCAGAGTGATCTCTTTCACCGACTAGTTCCGCCACCGATTCAACATGCTCAATTGGCCAAAAAGCCGCTGACGCCAACGCCGAAGGGCCGACGGTGCAGGACACACCGCAAAAACTAGGCCTACAGATGCTCACCAACGGCCCGACTTTGGTCGACGTCTGACTGTCGGCTTAGTGTGTCAGCGCTTTTACAGGTTGAAAGCTTAAGGTCAGTTAAGTAGCTGTTCTAAAGCTTTCAGTCATATAACACAATTTTTTTATCTCATTGTTTTAGGCAACATGGACAACAAATAGTCACTACAATGAAAATTTAAAATTCCATGCCAACTGAAAATACCAAAGGAAGGACCTGGTAACCTACAAGTTTAAGATACTGACCGAGTAATCACATAAAGTCTCTTAGTCCAGCTGAAGACCTCTCACTATCAAATAAGATACAGAGCAGAAATTAAAGGATGGTGGCGTGTAAATACTCAGTTAATTATAATACTAGCCTAATTGTGTTTTAAATCCATCCATATGCACATGTGTAGTGGTTCTGCGCTCACATCATTCCTGAAACCAAAATAATTGCTCCTGTTCTCATCACAAATGTCTAATAGACCATTAGCTAACACTTTTACCCCGGCAGAGATGGTGGAGCGCTCTCATTTGTTGACACATCCTCACTTTGATGATCCACTCCACCGATCCATATGTAGCAGGAACAAAAGCAGATGAAAGTGGCTTTTTGTATGAGAATAGCATCAGGTACCCAGGGAAACACACACCAGCAGCACATTTGAGCCCTCTAATATTTGCTCTTTAGGGGAATCTGGTGTGTATACGGGTGTGAGAGATCAAGACGCAAATGAGTGGGGGTATTCCCCTACCTGATTGGCCACTGGCTGGGTTTGGAACGTGATGCAAATAGACACAGGCTCACTTTGAAATACCTAATGCGCCATTTGCAATTCTAAACATCTCGGTATACATTTACTGTGTTTTTTTTTATGGGTGTTTTCTGTGGAGTCAAATCGGTTGAACTGAAGCTGGTGCTTAAAAATCAGGAGTGTGTAGCCTTTTAACAGACCTGTCGTGTGGAGGAAAGCAGAGACGTGAGAGAAGAGAAAGACAGACACAGGATCTTTGCAAAAAATACGCTGTTTAAAGTACTGTCATCATAATTCACCTCCGAATTTGAATTGACAGGAAGCTGTAAAGCGTCGAGTACATTCTCAGAGCAGAGCCATGAATCAAAAGAGCTGCTGTAGTGAGTTCTTGCAGGATTTTACAACACTGAGGGTGGACACCTGTCATTCTCTAAGTATAGCTCTAACACAGGAGTACTTCACCTGTGGTAAGCCCCTTACAGAATGATATAACGATATAAGTGTGGATAGGAATGTGAGAAGCTAGATTTTTTGCTTACGTCTCTGTTTTTGGATAAACTTTTTTATTTTTGAGTTCTAATTTTCACAAATGTACAAGTATAATGAACCAGTGCCCAACTAGTACATCAACTTATCATGATTAGTGGAACAGGAATAGAGATTTTAGCAATTTAGATTCATTAAAATGGCTTCTGGGAATGCAATTACCAATGCAAACAGTCCTCAGACCGGGCTCATTGGAATTCCTGCCGTATAGACACATGCGGCTCCTTCTCACTTCGGCAAGGCAGATAGCAGACAGACAAGCTGTCAGAATCGTTATCGTCGGGACTTCATCTCGTTAATTTGGTAGATGGGAGCGCAAGTATTTGCCCTGTGGAAAACTAAACACACTCGCAGGGTTTCTCCCCCCCCCTCCTTCTCTCTGTCCATGGAGAAACCAGCCAAGCAGCAAAGCAGCCAGGCCCACACATAGCCTGCAGTCATATCAGACCCAACAGCCTGGCTGGAGTCAATATGACCGCGGGCGAAAAAATTGTGGTGGAGCTGGTCCCCCTCAATCTGAGACCTGGCTCGGGCAGCAAACAGCTAGCGATGCGCTCATTCAATATGAGTGAGCTTCTCGCCCCCGTCTTCCTCCTCATCCTCCCCCTCATGCACACCAGTGCACATTTCAAAACTTGTTCTCACTCAGCCCGTGTCATTCCCCCCACCACCAACTCTTTTCAGCTCCCACTCCACCAACCCTAGCTCTCGGGCTCTTGCTCAACCTTTCCTTGTTTTTATTGTAAGATGATTTTTTTTTCATTATTATGTGAAAGCGAGCGGTGATGGTGTGTGTGTGTGTGTATGTGTGTGTGTGTGTGTGTATGTGGGGCACAACATTCTGACAACCAGATTTGATTTGACAGCCTCTCTTTTCCCCTCTCTGCTGACCCTGCAGACCAGAGTGTGGATAAGGGTGGATTTGGGCTAAAGTACCTTTTTATTTACTGGAGTTTGCTGGTTGTTACACGCCTCGCTACTCCTCCACTCAAAAATTCACCTAACATTCTCCACCCTCTCTCTGAGAGCTAATCAAAGTTCAATTGTGGCAATCTGGAGAAGAATAATAATCAGGAGTAGGAGTCAGAGAGGAGGCACCTTGTGTCTCAGCATTTCACCCACCACACATCGCGCAGACACACACACACCTTGTGTTTGCTCACTGAAGCAGGGAAAAACACAATTAGTGTCTAACGCCTGAAAATTCCAGTGAGCAGATGACTTATCGGTAACATGACAAAAAGCTAAATGAGACGAAACCTGAATAAAAAAAGAAAAATAACAATAGGAGTAAGTGATATTCAATAATTAAACAGTACCAGTCATTATTTTGAGGTGGTCATCCACAGGGTCAGACACAAGCCCATCCTGTTTTGTGTATCTCCCCCTATTATTATTCATTTTGTCAGCTGCATATTTATGACTGAAGCACACATTTCACGGCAAAAAAGTGTGTATGCAAAAGCTCCCCACGTCGAGCCCTGCTTAGACATCTCAAAGAGAATACGCGAACACAAACTGCTTTATTGCAGTGTGTGTGAACAGCCCTGTCAAACGTCTGTTTACCATCTCACGTTCCCAGAGGCACAAACCTCTCGACAGAGGCTACATCTATTTTTCCTGCTGAAAGATGTCTTTAAAACAACAGCATTTTGCAGTTTCTGCTTTAAAGGCAGGATCGATGTCAGTGTTAGAACCTCAGAGGACAAATTAGAGTCAAAGTAGCGTTGCCTTGTAAGAGATTGTGTATGTGTTGTTCTGCTAAACAAAACCTCACATCTTACAGTAGGGTGGCAGAGTCTCCGTTTAAAAGTTTCTACACTTCCTCAGCAGACAGAGCTGATGTTAAAAGTATAATTTGATATTCTGAGAAATATGTTTATTTCCTTTTTTCCACCAAGATTGAGATGTGAAGATAGATACCACTGTCTAATATGTACCTGCAACCAGGAGGCCGTTAGCTTAGCTTAGCTTCTGTACAAAAGCTTCAGAGTTAAAATGACAAGTTGTGGTTTAGTGGGGGCTATGGGTGGAAATATTTCATGGTCTGTACCCCTAAAAAGATGATAGTTTGTGAGTTTTAAAGGTATAAGCAGTGCATTTTTTAAACCATGCTTGTAGCATTACTCTAGGGACTCTGGCAATATCAGTCTGTTGTTTCACCACTTTTATCCAGACTAAAATATCTTACAAGTACGGGACAAATTACGTACCTTACCTTGAAACTGGTATGTCGCTGCAACCCTGATCTAGAACCATGATCAGGTCAAAATCTTATTTCGTCCAATACTTTAAATGAATGTCAATACTAACATCTGCATGCTAGCATTGTCATTGTGAGCATGTTAGTATGCTGAAGTTAGCATTTAGCTCAATCACCTTTGTGGTTATAGCTTGTTCTCACTCCCCTGGTATCATGAAACGCTGCTTGGGCAACCCGGTCCCACTCCAAAGTTGCTGAAATCTGGCGCTTGGGCAGAGACTTGCGGCGTCAGACATCGACAAAAAAAAGCTGTTCCTTTAACGTCAGCATGATATGTGGCCTGTCGCTGTTATAGTTTAACGCCGCCTGGCGGCTTCAGGGGGAAATGCAATGGAACAGGAACGAAATCAAGTTGGCAAGAGTCTGAGTAGGGCGGGTGGGAGAGGTGGTGGATGGGTCCAACAAAGACTGATGCTGTGTCTCAAATCACATACTTCCGTTACTACAATTCCATGGAGTGTACAATTGGCGTAGTGCACGAATTTCGACAGGGTAGTGTTGTCTCAAACCAAAAACCGCCATTGTGCACTCACCGGAAATGATGACCTCAAATTTCGACCTCTTCTTCTTCTTTTAATGCCTAATGTGCAGCTGTTAGCTAGTTAGCAAACTAGCATTAGCATTTGCGTTATCATTTGCGGTACCAAATCATTACAGACTGCTAAATTAACCCAATAAACATACTGCTGACTTATATCCGACAACAGTATAGTGGTGCTTAGTGCAAAAAACACATGTATTTGTACAATGCAGCGACGTTCACGGCCGCACAGTCCTGGGCCACCATTTCCAGTTTGAAAAGTGGTCCCTCCCCTTCCGCTTCGTAGCCAAGATGGCGACCATTGAGGGCGAGAAGTGTCCATAGTTCCACACTCAACTTCTTGACCGTTTTGAATGCACCATCCAGGTACTCATAGTGCACTGCATTTTTCCATGCTTCTCAGTGTGAACGCACTCAAAATATTAAGTGTAAGTACGCGATTTGAGACTGGTGTTGGTGCAACATGTCGAACTACAAGTCAGGGTTGAGTTGTTTTGTCATGTCAGTTGTCAGCAACCATTTCTTCCTAACGCTAACCAAGTGATTTTGTTGCTTACACCTAACCACAGACCCCTTCTGTGTCAAGATCTGCCAACTCTCTACATCAAGACACAACGCAAAAGCTGGGGGGCTTCTGCCCAAGCATCACAATAAACAAGTAGGGATGAGATCACATTGGTAGTTCAGTCCAGCCTCTCTTAGTCTTGTTTAACTGTAGAGCCAGGTTAGCTGTTCCTTGTCTTTATGCTAAGCTAAGCTGACAGTCTACTGGCTCCAGCTCCATGTTGAAAGGACAGGTACGAGAGTGGTTAATCTTCTCATCTAACTCAGCAAGAGAGCAAATAGGAGCATTTCCTAAATGTCAAACTGCTCCTATGAGGTCAAGTTAAACAGGAAGTGGGGAGATTTAAGGTGTTGTGTGCATACTTCACACTGCAAATACATGGGCGCAGATAAAAGTGATGTAAAAGTGACTGTGTTCTTGGCTTGGATGCCCAGCTCATTTGTTGGTCTCACTTTTACTGTAGTGAGCAAAGTAAACACACAGCAGATCACTGCCTCATAGCCCAGCATCCCAAATATAGATTTCACTGTCATCTTTAAGTATGCAAACGATCTGTCTGTCTGTCGGGAGATGGACGGCTCATGGCTGCATTCCAGGCTTTCTCATTTTAATACCCAAATTGACGTTGCGCTCCGCCGTCCTTTTGTTACCGCGCTGCGCTGAGCCTCTCGCCGGCCAAGAAAACAAAAAAGTCAGTTATACGGCGGCAATTGATGCGACAGGCATTTAGTAAGGCGATTTCTATGGTAACAATCCTCAGGAACATTTTCATTTTCAGCATCAAATGGGTAAAAACGCAGCCGTGATAATTAGCACTGTGTGTGTAGCTTAATATGTGTGTGTGTGTGTGTGTGTGCGGAACCTGCTTTAAAGGACTTCAAAAAGCCTGGAGGAAAAACACAGTTTGGTGTTTTACGACATCTCGCCACTCTCTCTGCTGTCAGTCAGCATTAGGGGCTGTTTTTGCCTGTTGTATTTTCTTTTGTAATCTAAAGCACCGTCCTTTTAAAACGACTCTGCTAATTACTTTATTTAATCGGGCGCCAGCCGAGGAATTATTTTTGTAGCCCGGAGCTAATTTTGAACCTGTAACAATAGCTTTTGGAATATCAGTTTAAGATAAAACGCTTTTATAGTTAATCCTGGAGGCTGTTATATCTACACATTTCGAGTCGCACTTTCATGTGGACCCTTCAAGATCATGAGGACTCTGATATAGTTGTATTGCACCTGAGGATAATCTGAAAACCAATGTAATTAGTGTGACTGTGCACAAAACAGGGAAGAGTATAACATTTAAGAAAACAAGTCACAATAGCTTTTTTTCTTTTTGACAAAATATCCCGAAACCACAGTCCTCTCCTTCTCTGACCCACACCTGTTCCCTTCCTAGCAGCCCCTACCCCTCTCTTCTTTTTCCGTTTTGAATTAGAGAAACCAAGCACAGGGCAGCAAATGGTGTTTGAAAGAGCAAAAAAAAAAAAACAAAAAAAAAAAAAACAGGGATGGGGGTTTGGTGGTGGTGGAGGGGGGTAAAAAAAAAAAAAATCAAAGCGAAATCGGCAGAATGCGTACTTTCAGAGGCTGCGGCACAGTTGAACTGAGCAGGCCCAAGCCCTGTGAAAAGAAATGGAGACAGCCTGAATGCAAATTAAATCCCCCTCATTCCTGCAAATATTGTCTTAGCCATTAGTGCGGGCTTGACTAGAAAGGAGTGGTCCCACTCATTGTCGCTCGGCCAGGGAGAAGTCAGGGGAAGAATTCTATTCAGTGGCCGTCTTGGGGGCTCGGTGCACTTGGACGCTTGTTTGGTACCATTCAAACGCCACAGACCGTGGCAACAAAGAGAGCTTTCAGCGTACCTCACTGTAAAAGCATGTGAAAAAGAAGAAAGGAGGTGGATAGGAGGGGAGAGAAGGAGGGAGGAAGGGAGTTGGTGGGGGTGAAGAGAAGGGAAAGCAGCACTGGAAAAGTTTAGGTGTAGATCCTGAGTGGAACTGGGCCTGTATGTTGTTTTTTAATCGTCCGGTTTATTTTGCTAGGTGGGATATTGGAGCGCTTCACGCAGCTTGCGCAGTTGGCTCCACTGGGTGAGGAGCTGTGGATCTTGCACACAAACACACACACACACATATACACAGCCTTTGAGTGGCCCGCTTGGCCTGTCTTCAAGTAGCACCCATGAGGGACAAAAAGAGCCGTTTCAGCACAAAACCATACCTGTCTTGTCTCCTCTCAAGTTGTTTGTGTGTATTTACAGACATTTTTACAGCCGCGCTCTGCTTTGTGCATCATCTCTTGTTACTGCTTTGCTCTCAAACTCCATCATCAGGCAGGTCTGAAGTGCGCCGCTGACCCAAAGTGACTTCATACACACAGAAGACAGGTAATTTTTTAAGGCAGAGCACATATATCTGAATGGAGGGCCCCCCTTATGTTCAAATTCCAGAGCCTTCTGCTGTATCCATCGGCTCTTAAACCAAACATGACTGTTCACGAACAGATTATTTGTGTTTGAATCCACATGAGAAAGTTCAATGTGCAGTGCACAAGTGGATGAACACTCACTGAGCCAGCAAGGTTATACTCTGCCACAGGCCTCACACATTACCCAACACTGAGAGAGACTATTACGGGGAGATATCTCGTGAAGCGCATACACAGGAGTGAAGAAGTCAGTAAAGAAATACCGCACAGGTTTGTGTTTGTGTGTATAGGTGGAGCCGGGGTGTGTGCAGAAAGCAGAATAGCCCTTGGCATCCCAGATTTGTTTTGACTGGTGCGTTTACAGCTGCTGCATAGCATGGGCAAGGAAGGGCCCGGCCGAAGTAAAACAACCAAATTCTTACTTTTCTTCTTCTTCTTTTTCTTCCACTCTTTCTCCTCTCCCGTCTTTGGAGAGATGGCTCCCGGCCAGCCAGCTGTATAATCAAGCCCTTCATTTCTACTTTATTGACAGATGCTACTTCCAGCCTTGGTTGGGGGAATACGGTTTGTTTTTTGAACCTCTGGGAAAGATTGAATTCCATGGCAGGGTGATATATGCTTCGGAAGGCTTTGTTAATGTTGGACTACAGCTGCACGGTAGAAGTGCTGGAATGCTTTCCTCCATTTCGTCAAGAGGGAGAAACCTCAGAACTTGGACTAAGTGAGAGAAAAACAGTATAGGAAGCAATGCAAGTTTGGCAGGAAGCTGTCTGCTGCAACTTAAAGCTGTTACAACATATTGTCTCATTTCGAAAGACACCAGGATTACTCATGTCAATTATACATGCAGGTTGTGGCAAGTTGGGACTTGAGTATCGCAAGTCCTGACATGTTTAATGAAAATGCTCATGTACAGTATAGATGCCTACATGTTCATTTAGATCAGGGATTTTCAAAATCTGATGTGTGGGCCCCCCTTTAGTATTCATATCCATTTTAATGTATTTTGTCACTCCTGCTATTATTATTCTTTTGGCAGATAATCATGCTCTAATTTTTCTAACTACAGTTCCCATAATTTTGGGGCTCTAAACAGGAATTTTGATGTTGCCATGAATTTAGTGAGGTAGCTGCGTGCCACAACTTGTGCCCAGTTTTTCTTCTTAGCCTATATTAATTTATATTTTGGCACATTAACACCATTAAATGTCCAGTGTGTAGGATTTAGGCGGATATATTAGCAGAAATAAAGTGTTTTCTTTAGTGTATAATCACCTAAAAAATAAGAATCATTGTGGTTTTGTTACCTTAAAATGTCTACATCTAATCTACATAGGGAGGGAGTCTTGTTCACAGAGACTGCCATGTTTCTACAGTAGCCCAGAACAGACAAACCAAACACTGACTCTAGCGTTTTTGCGTTTTCATGTTGGCCACCGAAGTAAGAGGCCCCTCTGTGACAAGCAGCATTAGAAAAACACAATTTTTAAAAATAGTTTTTCATGTAAAGCTGCTTTATTCAATGTTTTTACCAGTTTAAGTCACTGTGTCCATTTGTTTTGGAGAGGAGGAGACCTCTGTGGATAATTCAGCTCCCGGTTAAAATCTCCTGAACGTCTGGATCTTAAGTTATCAGAGAACAAAGGTGAGCACACGTTCAAGATTTAAGATTCAAGATTCGCTTTATTGTCATTTTCACTGGGTACTAGACACAGAAAAAACGAAAAACTGTTTCTCCATCAGTGCAGGCAGTACATTAAAAGTCAGTAATAAATTTGAAAAAGCTGGGCTAGCAGCCTGTCTCGGACGAGCCGAACAGCGTCAGAGAAACACTGATTTGGAATGTGAAACTGCATTATTCAGTGTTTTTATTGGTGTAAAATCACCTGGTCCATTTGTTTTGGAGAGGAGAGGAGACCCCTATGGATAGTATGGCTCCCGGTAAAAATCTCCTGAACAATGAACACTGGCAGAATCCCAACGGGAAGAAGTTTCAACTGTACTTACTCCTGTAACTCCCCATAAATCTTATACACTGTTCTAATAAAAGTATGCTGATGTAGCCATTGGCACTTCCTGTTTGTAGTATAGCCATGGATGTACAGACAACTATCACTGGATTACTTCCGTACAGAGGAGAAGTGAAAGACGTGATGATTCTCAGGTAAGTTCTGAAGATGAAGCGTGTTGTTCCTATGGTTTCTTATCCAATTTATTGACATCTTTTACTGTTGGCAATCAGTGACAATGATATCCATTAGAAGTGCTAGTCACATTGGATCTATCATGTCTGTGTGTTTAGATATGACTGACTCAGAGATGGAGGACGAATTCTGATTCAAGTTGCGGCAAGCGGGTGAAAGTATTCCCTCCTTGTATCCACGTGTCACAGCCACTGCAGCAGCTCCAGCTGTGGCCCATGTTGGTGAGTGAATCAGATCAGCAGGACAAACTACAGTGATAACTTCCTGCTGTTTCCAGAACGCTACCATGCACCTGTCCCCTTCACCTTCAGCTGTATCTGCGCCTCACATCTCTGTTGATCCTGACATGCAAGCGTAGATTTGTTTGTAAATGTGCACAATGTACCAATGATGGCAAAAGCTTAACATTCAACTGTCACCCATCACTTCTCATTCCAGGTTTATCGGCACTCCAAGAATTTCCCATGTGCTACAAAAACAACCGAGGAGACTGAATTACTGCATGTGCTCTTTAGTTTAGATTTGGCTAATGCATGTCAGCCAAGAAAATCCTCGCTCACACGAACAGAGGAAAGCAGAGGGTGCCAAGACAATCTGAGGCGGAGGAGACGGCAGGTTGGTGTCGGTGACAGATGGGATGGAGAGGCTGACTTCTTTATTTTAAGGACGGTATCTTCTATCTCTTCCTGCCAGCCTGTCGGGTCCCTCTTCTATCGGTGCCTCCGGTGTTTTACGGGTGGGACAATCTTTCCCCTTGTGCAGTTGCTAGGAAGTCTGATGCATGTTTACAGCACACAGTGTGACAGGAGAAGGCGCAGACATATAAAACAAATACATTCGTGGTGTTTTCCATATGCACAAATACTACCACAGGCACAGGCTTGCAACCTCGCATAGCAGCTCTGAATTCCGGGATTTGGGGGAGAGAAAGAGGTGGAAAGGATGGATGAGTAACATCCTCCACTCGAGTAATAAATGTATCCCTCAGATACTCAGTGACATAATTAAGGTAGTGTTGATGTTCCTGGGAAAAAGGAAGATTTAAAAATCTGCCTGGACTCTGGCTTCAAAAAAATCCTCTGAATCATATTATGTAATATTTGTCTAGACATCCATGATTTGGTTTCAAGACAGAAAAACAGAGCTTTTTTTAATTCATACTTCATTTGCAGGTGTTCATTAGCCCACTGGATAACAGAATACGTTTAATTAATCCTGATATGGAAATTAAAATAGTTTATTTATCAATAACACTTTGCAATTCCAGCACAGAGAGGAAATGTCTTAAAGGGTCATTGAAGTTAATTACAACTTGGATCTCATTTTGGTTATCATTCCTCCTGGTAATAATCATATTTTACTCACCAAGTTCATTAATGACATCTGGGAATGCAATGAAATAGCTAAAACAAAACTGAACAGGTGATAAACATGAGCAGTCAAGTTTGAAAGAATCCCACAGGTAAGACAAACTTACTAGTCATTTTTCCAGGCAAAATACTAACTGCAGCTCATTCTCATTCCCAGGGTGTCACATATGGCAGCGTGGTCAGTGGCTGCAGCATCAGATCCTAATGCAAAAGTCACCATCAAGCGTCTGTTTGAGATGTACCAGGTTTTCAGCTAACTGTAATGTAAACCCCTCTGTGGTGATAGTGCTTTATAAAGAGCAAGATAGTCTGTGTAGGGCAGGAGGGAGTGGTGGTGGATGGTTCAAACAAACACAGGACTTTTACCCAGGAGACAAACCCGGTCTCACTCCAAGTTGTTGAAATCTGACGCTTGGGCAGTGACTTGCGACGAATAAAGCCACCCTTTAACATTGGCATGATATGTGGCTATTATATTTTAATGGCGCCCAGGGGCGTCAGGAGGAAATGCAGCGGGTCAAGAACAAAAATAAGGCAGCGAAAGTCCGATTGGGGCGGGCGGGAGTGGTGGTGGATGGGTCGAACAAACACTGACTTTCAGCCAGGAGAGCTGTGTTTGTGTCCCATGAGAATATAAAGCCAAACCCTGTTCTTTTTTTCCCTTAACCCAACCACATGCGTTAGTTGTTGAAGGAAAAAAATGTCAACTGACAGTGGTGTACCGACATAGTGCATTTATTTAACCCCACTATTCATCAAATTTTATATGAAGTCACAGGCTGTAAATCAATGTTCTAAAATTTTTAACCTTTTTTGTATCAAGGACCCCTAAACTGACCCCCATTTAATACGATTTGGCTTCAGTTTACATGCTGATTTGTTCTGTTCCGCTATTATTTAAATTTCTTTGGCATCTCAGATGGTCATATCATGTTGCACTGCCTCTATGATCTCTGGTGGTACTGCTGTTTTTTTTCTCCTATCCATAAGCTTTCAGAAAACGTGCACAAATACAGACGAAATGAACGAATCCATCCGTCTCTGCTTCCTTACCTAATGTTGAGCATAAATGAGTCCTCATCCATATGACTCTAAAGTATTCCTTGTTTTTCTGGAATCCCCCTGGAACTCCCTTAAGGACCCCTGTGGTTCACTAAACCCCTGGTTTAGAAACACTAACATAATGTTATGTGACAGATTTGATAATTGACTTTAAGTTACCTAACAAATGTACTTATTTTTAACGCACACTGTAAACTTTTTTGTAACCATAACCAAGAAGTTTTGGTGACGGAACCTACATTTCCTGGCAACACAGGAGTTTATTTTGACAAGATTTGACTTCCCCGAATGTCCTGAATATGTCCAGAAGATGTCCAGGGTACCTAGAGCATCACAGTTTGAAGCATAGGGCCACTGACCAAGCTGCTGTCTTTGACGAGGTGTGAGTGAGAATGTGCTGAACAACAGTAGTGTTTTGTGCTTTAATCTCATTAAAGCTAACGTGATAACTGAAAGAAAACGAATGATTAAGCAAAGAAAATGCTGAGAGTGGACCTAGTGTTAAGAGATATGTAGGTTTTTATTTTTAATTTAGTTGTATTCACACATAATTTTCCTGTTAACCACCAACATTAGGTGCAATCACTTAAAGTGTTTTAGATAATCTGGTGGCTGGTGACATCTCTGATTGTACGGCTCATGTCTCTTGTCTCGTTGGACTATGTGTTATCAAATACTAAAATAAAATGATGTCAAAAACTGCCAAAATAAAACCCATGTTATGATAAACCAGAAATGTATTTTAGCTCTGCACACAGTCTGGTTTGGAAATTGTTACCAACGTTAGTGAGAAAAAGGAATGAGGTGCAAGATTCCAGAAAAGGCTTGTTGACATCTGTGTTTTTCCACTTAGAGAGAAACTCTGCCAAAACACAGGAACACCTCAAACCCACATCCACTATCCACTGCTACTGTGGCTTTGTGTTCTCAAAAATACAGTTATACCCGCCCCATAAATGCCAGCAGACTCTGGGTTTGCACAGGATAATTCTGCTTATTTCTAAATATGTCTTTGGTACAGGTGTGTGGCGGAGACAGCCACACCTGGACATATAACCTGGAATATTTATCATCTCTCTACTTCTCCTCTCTCTCTCTCTCTCTCTCTCTCTCTCTCTCTCTCTCCGGCGTGCTTGCCTGCCGGCCTCGACTATTTCCCCTCCAGCAATGACAGGATTATGTCTGACATGTTTAAGGAAGTGGCTTTGGCAGGCGCTGTAGAGGAGGCAGGCAGTAAGATAAACACATACATACATGCATACACACACACACACACACACACACACACACACAATACACACATGCAGGTGCACGCACATTCCTGATGCCAGCCTTGACTCAGTAACCTTGTACAGCGGGGCAGGTTTCGACGATGCGTCTGTCTATCAAGCCGGAGCTGAAATTAATCTGCGTGTAAAGAGAACGGGAAGATGAGGCAGGGAAGCTTTAGCATTAACTCTGTTATCATTACAGATGTCAGACGGGATGACAGGGGAGGGCTGATGCTGTTGGTAAACCGATCGCCGGTGCTTGATTCAAGCGGGGAATTAGCCTGGTTTCGTTTAATGGAAGTGTTGGGACAGGTGAGCTATTTGTTTACACTGCTGCTGCTGCTCCTGATGGTGATAATGGCGTTTTTTTTTTTTGCATCGAGGAGGCCTTCACTTGTCTCCTCCAGAGCTGCATTTGTCTGCCAAGAACATGACAAATGACACTTTGGAGGAAGAGGAGAGTAAATGCACTCCAGCTCTGGCTTCGCACGGCCCAACCAGACCGGCTCCATCTTGCGTCTCAAGACTGCGGAGCCAAATTCCTGGAAAATGACTTAATTGTGGGGTAGATTTCCAAATGATGATTCGAGGCAAAATGACAGACAGGAAAGAAAAGAAGAAGCCAGGGCAGGGTGGGAGTCTCGTATGACTGCTCGGTTTTCTCAGCAGGTGAAATCACCGAGGCTATAAGGGAGGTGAGGTTGAAGACACAGAGGGGAAAGAGGAAATAGAGAGGAAGCAGGGATACCTTCGCAGGTTCTCCCAGCAAGAACTCAGACGATAATTGCAGACAAACGTGTCCAAGACGACGGGAGCTGTCTACATCCGACATCCTGTGCTTTCAGCCGGGTTTTTATCCCAGAGACGGAGAACAAATGGCAGGAACTGGAGTGCCAGGACGTGCTGAGGGGCTCCTTGTACCTGCTTTTAAGTCGACGTGCCTGAACACGTCGTCCCCTCCGTCACCCCGGAGGTTTGCTTTTTCCACTGTTGATGCAGACAGGACGCACTCTATCTCCCTGTACCCACAACCCCACTATTCATCAAGTTTTATATGAAGTCACAGGCTGTAAATCAATGTTCTAAAAGGAGGAGATGGAGAGAAGATGTTCAAAGGAGTTCAGAGCGTCTTTGAAAATCTCGCATCGTCACTAACAGGTGTTTTGATTTATAGTGTTTGTGTTTAATTGGGGCATTTCTCAGATTCACATGAAAGGGAAGGTGAATTGATATTTTTCAGGCTGAGAGTGGCTAGGTTTGGGCAATGAGAAGACACAGTTGATGTTTTCCTCTGAAAAATGCATCCCCCCACCCCCCTACTGTGCACCTGGGAGAAAACATGGTAAACGTTCCCTAGTGGTATCTCAGGAGTTTATCCAATATGTGGCCTTATGAAATCTCAGAGAAGAATTAGCAAGCAGGTAAGTTACCTAGAGGTTTGGTTTTTTTTTACATTGTTGAGGTGTGTTGTAGGTGTTTTTTTAAGCCTGGTTAGCAGCAGACTGTTGACAACTATTGCATGAATTGCCATGAAATTTCGTACATTGCATGGTCCCCAGAGGATGGACCTGACTTTCCCCCTTTAGATCTACCATTAAGAGGGATTTATACTTATGTGTTGAATGGACGCCATACCCACTGCGTAGGCTCTGCGTCACGTGAAGCCTACACCTTACCCTACGTTGTAGCCTGACGTGCACCTCCCCAGAAATGTGACTGCGTGCTGTGGTGATGCGGACTTCCTGTCTGTCTCTGTAAGCTGAAACCATTTCCCTCAGTGGAAACAAAGCTTTCATTTACTTTAATTTCACAGATAAGAAAAAATAAATTGTGATACCATGGCTAATTTATACAATATAAAATGCCATAGGCTTGTGCTAATAAGGTTAGCGTGTTGTATTTCTTTGGGGAATGTGTTTAGTATAAGACAGTTGTTTTGTCAGTGAACCTTGTGAGTTGTAATGGAGCTGAATTTAGTAACATTACCTTTGTTAAATGTTGCTGTTGTCCCTGGTTCATATGAGTAGAGGAAATCTCTGCTAGCTGCTAGGCTAATTTATACAATGCAAAATACCATAGGCTTGTGTTAATAACGTTAGCATATTGCATCTGTTTGGAAAACGTGTTTAGTATAAGACATCCGTTGGTCAGTGAACCTTGTGAGTTGTAATGGAGCCGAATTTAGTAACATTACCTTTGTTAAATGTTGCTGTTGTCCCTGGCTTCATATGAGTAGAGGAAATCTCTGCTAGCTGCTAGGCTAATTTATACAATGCTAAATGCCATAGGCTTGTGCTAATAAGGTTAGCGTGTTGTATTTGTTTGGAAAACGTGTTTAGTATAAGACAGTTGTTTTGTCAGTGAACCTTGTGAGTTGTAATGGAGCCGAATTTAGTAACATTACCTTTGATAAATGTTGCTGTTGTCCCTGGCTTCATATGAGTAGAGAATATCTCTGCTAGCTGGTAGGCTAATTTATACAATGTAAAATGCCATAGGCTTGTGCTAATAACATTAGCATGTTGTATTTGTGGGGAAAATGTGTCCAGCAAATTGCAGCAAATCCTCCTCACCCCTTCATTTATTTTTAAGCTAAATATTTTAACATCTACTGAATGGATTGGCACTACATTCAATATAGACATCTATGATTACCAGAAGATGAATCCTAATGACTCTGATTGCCTTAGTTTTCCTCTTGCCACCCACATTTTTTGGTTCAGAGTGACTGGATAAATATGGGATAGATTGATGTTCCCCACCGGATGAACCCTAATGACTTTTTGATCTCCTGATTATTCCATTATAGCCTCACCATAACGTCACTTTTAAGAACTACTGGACAGATTGCCATGAACAGATATTCATGTTCCCCAGAAGCTACATGCTTGTGATTTTGGTGATCCTCTGAATTTTCATCTAGCGCCATCATCAGGTGCATGAATTCTCCCAAGCTGAAATAAAGACTTCCTGTTCTTTCAGTCATGCTGACATGGCACGGCTGTAGACCTTACTGTAAAATGGGTTGTGAACAGCAGACTCCCACACACTTCTCAAGAGTTGACTGGTATGACATGAGACAAAAAAACAAAAATAAAACCATTCTATGACCACAGCAGCACACCAACAATCTAACTTTTAGAGGCTGATGACTCAAATGTTACGGAAAACAGGATTTAGGGTCCCAAAACGTCTCAATGTATGGCTCTAAGATCAAACTCTCCCATAGATGATTAAAAAAATAGCAACCAACCTCACCAGTCCTCTGTGATCAGTCTTCCTTGATTGCCTATTCCTCGTATTTTGCTTTTAAAATTTTCCCTCTCTTTGGTTCTGGTATATGAACAGCACGCCATATAAAATAAAAACTAATTGCATACTCTCAAAGCGAGCTATGTTGTAATGGAGTGATCTTTTTCTATTTTATGGCTGTTATTCTTGGCATTGTCTTTTATTTTTGATTTATTATCTAATGGTAATAGATTGTGGTTCTGGTAAATGCCACAGCTGTCCGCTCAGAAGCGCGTGTCCTCTGGCCTGCTCACCAGCAAGGCTAAAATAAGTCTCGGTTTGTTATGCTTGTTTGAACAGAAGCTGTGGCCTCTTCATTTTGTGGTTTCCAGCAGAGCTCCTGTTTTTTTTCTCTAAATATAATCCCGAACGCCACTACCTCATCTCACTCTCCTTGTGCCATTGTAATAACTGACCAAACCAAACACATACAGTTTTACGTTTTAATTTACAAGGGGAAAAAAAGACGTTGGAAACTTCTACAGGACATTAGTAATTGACTGATTTTATTTTCTCAAGCCAGACGCCACTGCGCAAGTGGTGCAATTCATCATAGGAATCCACATCTGCCAGCTTTTGCTCACAAATGTGGGAATTGTCCAGTGTGTCAGCAGTGTGTCACCAGCTCCATTGCTGAAGTCATTAACATTAAGGAGACCTCTAGAAATGGCCAGAAACAACACATATTGTTTGGTTCCAGTGAAGTGCTGCGAGCGCTACACACGGCGAGGAAAAAACTCGGAGCCCTCAGCGAACAGCTTCACATGAAAACACACTTTATAAGTGAAAAGCTGTGATAAAACAGTGAAGCGCTAACTAATGCCTTCAGCCGTCAGCCTAATAATGTACTGCTCCGGAGTCGGTGCTACTTTAATGACCTGAGGCGTGGACAGATTATATGCAAAAAATGAGAGCTCGCTGTCAAAACTGTGCCAGGGCGAGCGTATCAGCAGCACCTCATCTGTTTTCCACTAACACGCTGAAAGAGAAATCACAAGTCCATGTGTCTATTGGAGCAGATTGAACTTGGCGGATGTGTGTTAAACGGCTGGGCCCCTGGAGTACTGAATAATGATTCCCAGTCGCCCCTCGCTCGCTTGGTGTGGGAGTGCAGCGCAGGGGAAGCCTGAATGGAAAAATCTTCTGTCCAAACAACGGTCTGCTGCTTTCTCCGCCGTGCGCCCTGAGCGTCTGTCATCAGCCGTCCACATTGTTTTTGGACAATTGGCACTAATTTGCCATCTGGTTGAGGGAGCCTTTGTTGCGCGGGAAGGGAAGCATTGTGTAGTTATCAATGGCGAGTCCACTTAGGGAGCCACCGGTGGACAGAGACAAATGAGGAGACAATGCTCTTTATCTCGGCTCTGCTCTGGTTCACTTTAGTGGCATGACTGTTTATCAGACGGTTTTACAATAGCGGAGGATGTAAATTTTATGTCCAAACCAGACTGATGTGAAGAATTAGCTGATTTTAACACATCTACAAAACATCACTTTAGCTTCAACTGGATATTTTCAGCAGCCCTGGAGCTTAATGCGCTGCAACACGTGCAAATAGACCAAATATAATCAAATCTGACGATGCATATGCAGGCTGAAATGTACTGCAGATATAGAGAACACAACCTCGTACATAAATGTGCTGCAAATTCAGACAACACAAGCAAATAGTCATAAAATAAAGAGTTGTTGCCATAGTTTGTGACTGGCTGTATATTTGCTATACCATAGGTATTCAGTAACTATTCGCAATGTTTTCTTAAGTTGCAGTGCACTGAGCTCTAAGGGCCACCGTAGGTTCTTGGTTGAGGACATGTTGAAGAACTAAAAATCTGTTTCTTCAGCTGAAATAAAAATCTGCCCTCTCTTGGGCTCAAACAGCCCAGTATTACAGACCTCATGGGTTGAAACTCTCTTTACTGCAGGATGCCCAAGAGGTTAAGAAGACCAGGAAAGTAGCTTCTTAGAGCAACAGCCACTTCTCTCCTCGCCTCAACTTTTTTATTTTTCTTCCCTCCTCCTCTCCACCCCCATCCCCACCTCCACCTTCGCCCTCCACCTCCCCTCTCTCTGCTCCGTCCTCCGGGAAAATGCACAGTGATGTCACCGCAGCTGAAAGAGTAACAAAGCACCGGTGCCTCTGTTGTTTCTCCAGTTTGTTTCTCTCTCTCTGTGTCTCCTTCCACCCCCCTGCCTTCCTAACACCCTTGCACCCCCTTCCTTGCCCTCTCCATCTCCCTCTGTTTTTTTGTTGTGTATCACCCCCACCCCCACCACCACCACCACCTCCACCATCACCACCATCCTCTTCACTCCAATCCATTTTGCAGCCGGGGCCTGGAGAAGATGAGAAGTGGTGCTTTCTGTCCACAAATCAATAGGCCTTACTCACCTTTGAGTCAGGCTGCAGAGGCAGCATCATCACTGTATTCGCCTGTACAGTATGTGTAGAGGGGGAGAGAGAGAGAGCGAGAGAGAGAAAGAGAGAGGGGGGGACCCAGGGGTGCTAGCCTGCCTGTCTAATGCATTATTGAGGAGTGCATCTCAGTTGCAGGTAGAAGGCTGAAATAGTCTTATTAGCTGCTGCAGACTGAAGTGTGGTGGAAAACACAGCTGACCGCAGCTGAAATCCAGCGTCTGTGAGGCAGAAGCTGATGTTACTTCATGTGGGGATGCTCGGGGATTTGTCTGCTGGGACTCTGGAAAAGTTGACTTGCATTGAAATACTGCTTGAGAGTTATTTTGATAGAGACAAATCATCAGATCCTTTCATCAGCCTGTAAATATTATTAAAGGTCACGAGGTAATACATCTCTGTTTACTGTCGTTGTCTGAGAGGAAATGTTCAGCCTTCCTGACATTTAAAAGAAGTCCCAAATCCTGAATCAGTCAGAAATCAGCTCATTCTTTTGTCAGAAGAATAACTTCATTGTCCTGCTGTATATGGATCCATGTTTTATGAACCCCCATCTGAGTGTAACAGTGGATTCATATCTGTATCTGCTTAATTCATAATGTGTTGGAGGCTGTTTTGACTCCATAAGCACGGGTCCTTTTCATTGAATTTTCAATAAACATCTCACCCCGAGGTCGGCTCTTGGAAAAATAATCTCTTCAGGCCCTGTCAGCACAGAGATCCAACAGCATACTTAAAATATTCTCAAGCAAAAACCCAGAAAGCAAGTTTAATTTGGAAAGTTAATTCGCACCCCAGTGGGTCTGTAAACGGTATGAAAAACCAATGAGCATTGACACACTATTAAAAATGCATGTCCCCAATAGAAGCATTTGATTCAGTCATCTGTGAGCGAAATATGGGTGCTATGCTAAATGTCTGACGTGTAACTTATTCATGTAATGTTTTGAAATCTATGTAAATGGCACCATGCCAAGATGATTGGAAATGCTGCTACGCTGCCATTTGAAAAATAAATGACAGCTACGTTCAGCATGCTGTAGAGTTTGAAAATTAAAAGTCAGAAATATGACTATGTTCTTCCCTGTCTCTTCTGTGTTTTAGTGATAGTGAACAAACCACAGCAAAGCTTTGACAAATCCAGCCTTCTCCTGCCTTCGTTAATATTAATGGCTTACACTCAAAAAGCAAACACATACACTTTGTGAATAATCCAAACAATGTCAGAATCGCTTGTAAAATAATCTCATGCTGTGAATGTGTGTGTGTGTGTATTTGTGCGTGTGACAAATCAGACCGGTTTGAACAATCCTGTCAATTTGGTTTAATTGGTTTGTGGAGTGTAGTGGAGCGTGTGACAGCGTTCAGCAAATGGCATTTCATAGATCTGAATCCTGACATTCCTCCATAGATAATGAACAGAGCTGCATCTGCTGGTACGCAAAGGTCCCTTTTGTCAAAGCATGATATGGTCTCTCCTTGTTAAAATATGAATGTGCAACTTTGATCAGCAATAAAGGCGCAGGTGTTGCGCTGTCTGCCTCATCTGTGTCGTGTATACAATACAGTGACTGTTCCAAATGTACATGCTCTGTGTCTGTCCGATGAGAGCCTCGGTGAAACCTCAGTAATGTAAGGCTGATAAGACTTACAGGAGGGAGCTGTTTTTGTCTAATTAGGCAGAGCGGAAAGGGAACTTTAACTGGGGCAAAGAGAAACCAGGCCAAACCCTATTATATTTAAAATACCTGATGCTGTGAGACAGCACTGTAATTACACCAGCTAGCTAGCTAGCCTCAGGACGTGCTGCACAGACCCACCTATCCTGCGATCGCCTGGCTGGGTTTGGAAAGAGCAGCTACGCAATGTTGCTTAATTACATCTCGCAAGACTAACTTAATTAAATCTCCTCTGCCTCTCACACTTGATGGTTAGGCCTTAAAGCTGAGGATCCAGATCCATGAGAGTAAAGCATGTGAGATTTGGGGAAAACAGCCATCCATTCAGTCATGAGTAAATGGTAAAAGGCTGATATTTTAATCCCAAATTACTGCTGGGATGTGATTCCCACCAACAGGTAGGCCTACCTGTACCTCAGGGGGTACTTCTGCTGTTGCCAGGGGGTACTGTACATGGAAAGATTGTGGAGTAGCTCAATTATTAAAATACATACATACATGCATATTTATATACCACATGCTGAGTCAGTTGCAATGCTTAAAAAGGCCATGTGTTTCAATTGAGAGTGCATGAGCAGATGAGTAAAATGTGTGTATATATAGCTACATGGCATTGTCTGTTATAGCTAAAAGTAGCCTACTGGATAAATGGTAAAACAGCTCAAAGTAATTGTTAAACTGTTGAAACAACTGCTAAATGGTTATAGCTAAATGTACTACTGCTGTTTGACAGCTAAAATAGTTAGCTAAAATAAATAGTTCAACAGTTGAAGCAGTTAAAAAGAATGGATAATTAGGACGACAGTTGAAATAGCTAAAACGAATGGATAATGGTTGAAATTGTTAACTAAAATGAATGCAAAGAAATGGCTTGTTGACACCCAAAGATGTGAACACTGATATACATCATATTTAACTCTAACATGTGATAGTGCATTTTGTCTGTAACCGTATTATATGCGATGTGTTTTTGCCATCATGCAATATGTTTTGACCTGTTTTTCATGCTGTGTTTTATTTTTAAATTTTCTAGGATGCCTTTTTACAGCTGGCGAAGGGACTGCCGATGAAAACTAGCTTATCATTTAATTCGGGTGCAGTTACATTTGCTAAAGTGTTGATTCATGCACACTGTCTCTTTTCTTAAATGAATAAATAACAATAATGGTAGTTAAAATAATGGATACATTTTGAAATAGTTAGCTAAAAATAATGGATAAACAGTTAAAGTAATGGATAAATGGTTAAAGTAATGGATAAATGGTTAAAGTAATGGATAAACAGTTAAAGTAATGGATAAATGGTTAAAGTAATGGATAAATGGTTAAAGTAATGGATGAATGGTTAAAGTAATGGATAAACGATTAAAGTAATGGATAAACATTTAAAGTAATGGATAAATGGTTAAAGTAATGGATAAATAGTTAAAGTAATGGATAAACGTTTAAAGTAATGGATAAATGGTTAAAGTAATGGATGAATGGTTAAAGTAATGGATAAATGGTTAAAGTAATGGATAAACAGTTAAAGTAATGGATAAACGGTTAAAGTAATGGATAAACGGTTAAAGTAATGGATAAACAGTTAAAGTAATGGATAAACGGTTAAAGTAATGGATAAACGTTTAAAGTAATGGATAAACGGTTAAAGTAATGGATAAACATTTAAAGTAATGGATAAACGGTTAAAGTAATGGATAAATGGTTAAAGTAAAGTATAAACGGTTAAAGTAATGGATAAATGGTTAAAGTAATGGATAGATAGTTAAAGTAATGGATAAACCATTAAAGCAATGGATAAATAGTTCAAGTAATGGATGAATAGTTGAAATAGCTGAAAGTAGTAAATAAATGGTTAAATTAGCTAAAAGTAATGGATAAATAGTTAACTAAAAGTAATAGATAAAAAGTTGAAATAGTCAGGTTAAAGTAATGGATAAATGGCTAAAGCAGAATTTGGATAAACAGTTAAAATGTGATGGATAAATAGTTGAAATATTTGACTTCTACCACAAGTGATTGCAGCATGAATGCAAACTTGGTCTGACCAACTTAAACATGGTTCAAATGTATGAATACATGATCATCCACTTTTATAATAATGCAAAGTGTTCAATAACATGCAGTGTAAAACCAACTAAAATGGACATCTTTGGAGCATGGCAGGTGGTGTCCATGCGGGGTACTTGAGTTCAACCCGGTTTAAGGGGTTTAATGTTGGTTGTGATATAAATTATACAACTGTAGTTCATAGAGAATATTCACGGGCTGCAACTTGACTGAACGGCGTCAGCCCACGCTGACAAGTCAGACTGCATTGCTGCTCGCATTAGTTTGGTCCTCACCAGCCTCACAGACGTGTCACATCCAATTACCCAAAAAGTGAACTTAAGTCATTTGCATCTGGAGCAACCGCCATCTTACAACTACACTACATAATATTATGTGAATTGATTCACTGGCCCGTGAAACAATCTCTTATTCACACACAGGCAGATGCATGTATCTCTGTCTTTCTCTCTTTCTCACACACACACTCACACTCACACACACGCACACACACACACAAACAGACTTGCTGCTGCTCCACTGAACTGTGTGCATCCCCTAACAGTGGAAGTGAGGATTCCTCCAGATCACTCCCATGTTTTGAACAGCAGCTCATAGTGACATAACTGGACACAAAGGAGCTATTGTTGGCACCCGGCGATACTGAAACTGCCTTTGTCATTCCTTCTATACATGTGAGAGACTCACCACGATACTGAGGCAGATTACTGTCAATAGCCTCAGTGTTTCATACGTTCATTCAGTGGCCTCACATGAAACGTTAGAGGCTGGATAACCTGCTAAAGCCTGTGTCAGAGACCATCAGATAACACCAGCGAGCTGTATTCTTGTCGTCCAGTTTCAACCAGCCACTAGTGGGGTTTTTTCACAATACGGCACTGGATGGTCTCACATTCCTTTGCACTGCTTTAATACTGTAGGTAACTTGCAGACAGGCAGTGTGCCACGCCTTGAGGCTGAACCCGGAGTGACCTGATAGCTGCCTGCCAGGTCAGGGGAGGGTGTTGTCCAGGAAATGGATAGTTGTCCTCTGCCCTGCTGACCCGCAGCACTGTTTGCAAACCACTATTTACAGAACATTGCGCTCAGCTGCATGTCCTTGAGAAGTGAAGCAATGAATAAAAACTGCCAGGAGTCTGTGGCAATTTACAAAAATCACTTGACAGGAATGTGGCGCAGGTGGATATATGCTCTTAAACTGAATGACTTTATCTGATTTGTGTCTGACCATGAGTGCAAACAAACACCAGCCAGTTGGAATTGGCGATGCTCTCCTTCCCATTGTACTTTCAGTCTAATATTTCTAAAGGTAACTTGTCAATACAATAATTTCTGACGTCTTGTTCAGCCTTCTCAGTAGCTGTCGTGGCACCTTCAGCTATTCCTGCTGAAAAACAAAAATCAACACAACAACTAAAAGCCCCTCTAAAAGTTTTCCTGAAGGGGAGACACTGCATGTCAAAATGAGTTTTATCTCACTTTCTGAGTCAAAAATCTCACTGCAGTTGCACTTACATGAACCGAACTTTCTCGGTTTATTCCTTTTCTGAAAATTTTGACAGAATGGTTTGTTCATATATCATTCATAGCCTGATTTACATAACATTTTATTGCTAAAACACGGCAAAAATACATTTTTTTATGGTTCTTGGCAGTATTTCCTGGTTTATGGGGTGATGACAGAGATATCCAAAATCCCCAGATAGCACACATTTAATTAGAAAATGCCTCATTACAAGTTTTACGCCATTCACCAATGGCTACTTGTTGAAAATGTATATTTGCAGCACTCATTCAGCTGAATCCCATTTTCAAACAAATCCTCCAAACACCAGGGCAGGCACACTGAAGAGACACGATCCTGCACACAACCTCTGTGTCATAACTTCTTCCAGTGCTGATGATAACACTGATAAACGGCAAAGCTTACTCCTTACATCCTTACATCCTCACTCTGTGTTACAGCCATGATTCAGATGGCATTGTGATTTAAGGAACAGAATTCGTGGACCCTTCCCTCTCTGCACGGTGGTCTCTGGTTTGAACACTAAGCAGGCCTGTGGAGGTACAATCCCAAAAAGGGGCCATTCAATCAATCAGGGACGTCCAAATATAAATAAACCTGTATGATGGCAGTGGTGGGTGGCTGGGTGGCGTCCTCGGCATGGGGAACTGCAAGCCTCGGGGAAATAGAGCAAGAAAAAGCAAGCAAACCGTGACCCGGAGTGATTTGTACCTCTGGAGTAACTTCATTGGGACCCTCGGGGTGCCATACAATGCAGCGTATATTGGATTTGTTTACACCTCACTTGGCCTCAAAGGCCACCACAACGGGTGGTGGTAGAGGGAGGGTCAAAGACGGGGATCATGGCTCCATTTGCAGATTGAGGGCGAGGAGGGAGAGCGCTGCCTCGCTTTTGAATACAGACGCGAGGTCAGCGGACTCGAATCCCGATTCTATTTGCTCCAGATGGGAGGACAGGCTAATAACTGTTTTGGGATCAGAAGGAGATGAACGCCCGTCTCAAGGCAGACAGGACACACGCAGAGGCTGCAGACAGGACTTGACTTGTGGATCACATTAATCCCATTGGTGCAGCTTAACTCCTAAATTGATGTCAATCTTCCTAACCACAATCTTAATGTGCACGGAGGAGACTCGGGCAGACAGGGAGCTGGTAGTTAGGAAAATGACAGAATGTGTGGTGATGTGCTGTAACGTGAGACAAGAAGGCCACGCAGTTATGAGCAGAGGCTTACCAGTGAGCTAAGGTATGATGAGTGGCAACAGAACACTTCCAACTGCCTGTTTATGGTTTTTATTGTAAGAAAAACTTGCAAATTCTTGGGGATATAAAAAACTGGAAACCCTCCTGTAAAATCATAATTTTCAGCCCCCATTAAGAGCTCACCAGATGACCAGCAGTCTACAGAGTAATGACTGAACTGTCTGACAATGTTGGTACTGTACAGCCATGGACCCGAGGCCGTTGTCTAGTTAAGGGGATCTCTGTGTGTGCGTACAGGGCCAGGGAAGCAGGGAGCTGCCTGCCAGCACAAATGCAGCTGCAGGGCTTAAGGAGCCAGAGGCCTGGCTGTATGAATGCATCAAGTAGATGTTAATTGGTGGCCCCGCTTTCTGCCACTAGTTGAACTCCTCCCCCTTCCCTCCCTCTCTTCCTCCCGCTCTCCCTCTTTTTAAGAACAAATGCCACATTCCTGCCATCAGTTATCTGCTCTGCTGACAGCCCCAGTGGCCCGTGGAGGACTCCCCCCTGCAACCTGTCCACTCCAGGAGGAGGCCTGTTTACACAGCGCTGATTGGGAGCGCCCTGCACTGCCCTTGTGACCTCTCCCCCCTCTTACGCCCCCACTCTTTCTCTCTTCTCCCTTTTTCTTTTCTACATTCCTATTCTCTCTTGGCCTCTCTCTCTGCTCCCCCCTCTGTGGTTCTTGCGCCCTCACAACCCACCCCTCCGTGGTTCTCTGAAGCACCCACAGTGGGACGGGGGGCGGCGCTGCTCTGCGGAAGCCCAGGCAGCGGAGATGTAAATCAGTCATGGTTTTTACAGGCCTTCCTTAAGTGAGCCCAAGGGCCATGGTGGGTCTCAGCGGTGGTTGGCCCAGATTTGCAGCTTATTCATAGGGAAGAAGTGACTTTTGTTCTGCTTATAGACACTCAGTTTCAACACGCCAAGTTGCCCTGATTAAAAGGGATTTCAAACCAGACTAATGTTTCCATTTCAGTAAAATGAAAACTAGACTGCAGTAGAAAGTAATTATCTATCAGGAGTGTGATGACAGTTGTGGTGCGTGTGATTGACTGGACATTTTATAAAATAAGAATGATACTGCTGATAAATCTTTCTGAGTTTTGAGCACTAGGTAAGTCAGTTTCTGAGTCAGAGATTTTGTATGTGACATTCAGCAATCCACTATTTGCTATGTAAACACATAGTAGTGTCCTGAGCAGAGAATGAAGTCACGCTCCCTCTGTGTGTGCTGTAATCTGAGCTCCTCTGTAGTTTATTGTGATAAGCCGGTGCGTGCTGCCACTTTGCAGCGCGCTCATACGGCAGTTACCTCTGTTATCGGAACGGCAACATCGTGGAACATCCACCCTCTGTTAGCGCTGTCAGCACTGTTGTCATTGTTTAACACTGTTTATGAAGTTAGCACCATAAGCTGCTAGTTGTCGGCTAAGCTGCCTTGGATTGTGTCCAGACAACTCATATGCTGAATTTTGCATAGAGACCCTTTAATAGTTTTGCATCCACCTGCTATTATGAGTGTGGGAGTGCTGCTATTAACTTATTGTTTGACAGCTCTCAGGCACAGCTGTGTTTTAAGTTAACATGCTCACAATGAAAATGCTAGCATGATTATGTTTAGCAGGTTTAGCAGGTATGTTTTGCTAAGGCTGATGGGAAATCCAAACACCACCTCCTCCTGCCAGCTTAAGCAAGCCTTGTAAAAGTTAGGTCACTTAGGGCGCATTCACACCATGATAGTCCGGGGGACTTGGTTCGACTGGGCAGGGAATGCCGAAAAATTTCACACCTTCATTTGGTTCAGTTCACTTTCACACTGCACTTTTTATAGCGGACCAAACCGCCTGGGCAACGTCACGCAGTTACAACAGCTGCTGGTTTGGGGGCGGTATTGCCCAAAACGACCACTGACCAGGACCAAAAAAGCATGAGGAAGAAGAAAACCCGGCTCATCGATTGGCCAGGACCGAAAATGGAAATCCATCCCCTTCAACTGGCTTGGGCACCACAAAAACACCAAACACCAAATGCACTCTATGTCACTTCCTTTCTTTGGTTCATTTCCTCTGTTTGGTTCGCTGGATAGTCCGTTTGCATTTTCCACTGTGAACGAACTGCAACAGGGTTCACTTGCAAGTGAACTGAGACCCCCAGTTTTCTCGTTTAGGACGCACCAGAGTTCTAATGAGCACTCCAAACGAACCAAACTATCGGTGGAACCGGACCAGGGTTCATTTAAAGCGGACCAAATAGTGCCAGTGTGAATGCGTCCTTAGTTAGCAAGTGTTTTGTGCACATCTGCACAAAACGTTTTTACAATCCATTTACAAGGTGTAGCAATATTTCATTAAACAAAAATGTGGACTTGCTGGTGGAGCAAGAGGAAAAGATGGGATCATCAAAGTCAGTAGGCTTCATCCTCTAGGGACTGGACCAAAGGGGTGGACCAGTTGACCGACTGACTGACATTATCATCCCAAGAGCCATAGCATAGCTAAACTTTACAAATACATCTAGTCAGTCAAGCAATCAGACCAGCTAATTGTTTATCCATGTTTCAGATATTTGACAAACATGATTACATATATTTGGGCTGTTTGCAGATCGATGATCATGTGTCAATGCTCAAATAGCCACACAGCATGTCATTGCTAACACAAAGTGCACTGCACAAACCAAATGTATGCTCTACTTTCACTTCCATACATTCATTGCGTTTGCCCTGCTGTGAAAACACACTTCAAATGAACTGTTAAAGACTTTGAGAGAGAGGGCGTGCCAAAGTGAAGCAGGGGAAAAAAACAGAGGCAGAGCGAGAAGGGAGGGGAAAAAAGTCAGATAAGGAGGGGAAGAGGGAGGGAGTGGGAGGGAGAGGCGCAAAGAGACAAAACTGTACATCGGCGTGGTTCGTGTCGAGGGGCCGGGCGCACGCCTCTGAAGACTGGGGCCTCCCGAGCTTCCAGCTGTGTGAAGGGTTTCTCTGGAGCTTGTCATCACATTGGGAGGAGGCTGCACAGAGGCGGCTAATATCCTCCAACAGCAACCGCCCCGTAATAAGCAGAGTTCACTACACTGCACTGAAGAGAAAACAAGGGAGGTGGAAGAAAGTCTGAGCTGCCTTTAGTTGTTCATGTGTAACCTGAACTCTAATTCTAACCCACTGAATGAATACAACATTTAAATACTTGTTTTCATAGCAAAAAAAAGAGAGAAATTCTATCAAGTAAAAAAAAAGTTCAGTATGTTTTTGTCCGTTTCCACTGTGAAAAGTTGTGGATGGTCCCAATGGAACCGTTCCGTACCGTCCCCATGTTTGGTCCCCCCTCTGTTGGGGTACCTAGCACACAGATCTGGTACTAAAAGGTGGCGCTGTGAACACTGCAGTCTGATTGGTCAGTAGAGGACGGTCACTCTGCTCAGGGCTGAGTTGTGTCTGGTTTTGAGGCTCATGTAACCACTGTTCATACTGTGGAGAGTTTTGTTAGTAAACTGTAACTATGGAAGGATGTTTTGCTGCCTCTCACAGCAGCTGGAGTCGGAGAAAAAATTACTTAATTCACCGGACCGACTGCCGGGAACTTTTGAGGTGGAACATTAACTTATAATGTTACTCTATGTATGAGTTGATGATATGAATCCATCAGCACACCTTAAGTTCCACTGTGACAACTTTGACCATCACTTTAGTTTTTATATGACAAACACTTTTAGTAATGAGTGGATCTTCAAGCGTTTATATCATATGAACTGCATATATTCTAATCCTTACTCTGAGAAAAAAAAGTGTTGTGGAGCATTGTTCCTGTGGGCTACGGCAACACTAAACCCCTGAGCTTGCCTGAGAAGGACTAAATGCACAAACCCACTATGTTTAAATATCCCATGGAGAGAGACTCTCACTGCAGCCTGTTCTATTTTGCTCTGAAAATGTCAGCGTGCAGCCTCGTTCTGTGGACGATAAACGAGGTGCAGACTTCCCTCTGTGTCATTGGTAATGAGGAAATACAGTGAGTGCTGGACGAAGCAGTGAGTGACAATAACCCCGCCCACATTTAAGAGTACTGTTTGCGGTGGAAACACTAGGGTCTAGGTACCATGTCTGAAGGGTTACTGTTGGTTCCAAAGGTACCGTACCGGGGCTACTGTGTTGATTGAGAGTGGCTGCTGTTGCGCAGTTTTCTCATGGCAACTCATAACTTTTACATTAAAAAATAAAATGATAAAAAAGTGAAACACTGTGTCTCTCTGTCTGACTTGGCCCATGACTAGTTTTGTTTGAACAACTAAAGGAAGTGTACAAAGAAAGATACTGCTCTTAAAACCTCTGTGCAGTGGACATAGTGTTTATCTATATTGTACATAAAATAAATGGTTATGCAGCAAATACTGAATTTTTGTGTGGAATATCTCCTTTGTCCTTTAATTATCAGGTTTATTTTACAGTTGAATTAGTAATTTTAGTCCAGTGTCCTTTTCTTAATCACTTAATTTATCTTAAAAAATAGACTGTTTCAGTTGTGTACTCAAATTTGTGCTTCACACTTATGATCTGGGTCTAAGTTACTATGATAATTGTATGTTTATATAGTTTTTAAATGTACATGTATTTCTGCTTGTGGTTTTGTTCTGGCCATGTGCTTGTTTGGTGATCAAACACAGGTGTGCCCTCTGCTTGTTCAGAGCTATTGAACACAGGTGTGTTTCATTGCATCCTGGAGGCAGTGAGTGGACACTGCCAAGTGTTGGAAGAAAAAGGTAAACCTGTTGCTCAGCAAATAACAGTCTATTTAAGTTGGTGGACTCGTGTGAACATTTATGTGCTCATACCTAACCGCAGTTGCCAGCAATACCAATCCTTGAGTGTCAGTAGTTTTTGTAACTGTGTGGTGTTTGGCATGTTTAAGTCACCCCTATGCTTACCTGAGTAGATGGTACCTTCCAGTTTAAATGAAGCTGAAGCAGAAGCAGTGCCAGTCACTCCTCTGCAGTGGGACAGAGGGTGGGAGTTTGCTGAGAGGGTTTTGAGTTTGGTTTTTCTTTTCTTTCCTGGGGTTGCCTCTGAAACAAACTCACTAATTTTTCAGTGGCAAAAACATTCCAGCATTTATACGACCATGACTTAACCCCAGTGCAGTTTTATTTCAAGGTGTGGCGAGGTTAAGACGGGGCAGACCGGGTCAGTCACTCCCTCCAGAATCATGAAAATTACAATTTGAAAACAAGATTTGCATCGCAGACAAATGAAATGATCTCACCCCCCTGGTTGGATTTGTTTCACTTCTTTTCAGATAAAATCAGATTTCACTGCTCAACACCAGATTAAATGACGTGTTAAGCAGCATGGGTGGAATTGTTTGTGGGGCTGAGGAATATTGTTGCTCATGGCATATTGTAGGTTGAATGGGGACACAAAGGGGAGGGACGGGGGGGTGACCTCAGAGGCAGTGACCCAGAGTGAGTCCCATGTGCCCTAGTGGCCCTGCCCCGCTCAGCCCCAAATTCCTGAGCGTCTCCAACCTTCGGACAGCCTCCTCTGCAGACAAACAGCGGGGTCCATGTCCCATTTAGTGAGCTTCTTGGAAAGCTCTTTTATCTTGTTTAGCGCACGCTGCCCCATGTTGGCACAGGACCAACACATTCATGCAATCACGAGCACGAGCACGCGCACGTGCACGAACACAAACAGAGATTGAGGTTTAGGTTACTGATTCACAAAGTGTTTTCAAAAGCTGTCATTTACCCCATTGGTCTGTCATTAAATGCATTTGAATGAGATCAGAGCAATTATAATTTACAGTGCTTGATGGTAAAAGGGAAAAGACGAGAAAGGAAAACAGTCAGTGGAATAAAGCACACACTGCCTTCATGTGGTTGTGCTTTTGAAAACCCCTGTGAACCAGAGGGGTGTGTGTCTTGTTCTGTGCTCAGTTGAATCGACAATACCTCCGGGGCTTAAATATTTATCTTGTATGCAGTTTTCCCACTGGTCATGGAATTTCTGGAATATTATGGAATTAAGGGAGATGTGTGCCAGACAGAAGATGTCAGAGGATTTGACAAATAATGTGGGTGAGTCAGGGAATCTTGCATTGCATTAGATGGCTTTCAGCCAAGCTAGAGTAGGAGCCAGACTGTTCACACTTTTAGGAAAACCACATTGACAAACCAAGATGGAAAAACACCTTTTGGAACTGAAGTGTGACAGTAACATTTTTTATACTGTGCTTTTTAAAACAAAAGTTACAAAGTGTGTCAAAATAAAATCATTTAACATCAATCAAGCAAGATAGCAACAAAATATAAGTGAGTCTTGATTTGTTTTTTCTTTATTTAAGAATTTGATGATGGAAAGCTGCTTTTACACTGCTGCACAGTATCTGCCTACCCAAAGATTTCCATATATTTGAACAATATACCAGTCGCCTGAAGTTTGGAAATGTTGTCTCAGGCCCAGTTTTATTTCTGGTTGTCTTTATAAGTTGCTAGTGCCATATCTCCCGGCTTTATTTTTAATGTCATCAAGAAAATTCACATTGCGATACTTGCGATATTTCGACTTGTTGACATGGACATCATATTGTTACCCACGGCAACAAAAAACATGGCTAAAAGGGAATTTATTACTGACTCTGCAGTGGTTCCAAAAAGAGGAGCAGCTTCAGTAGTGTGGAATAAACTGTGGCGTCCTGAATGTTTTATGAACAGCCCTGGACTTCTCAGACTCTTTTAGCGACTTACCGCTCAGAGGGAACTCATTCAGCGGCTCCTCTGGCAGCAGCACAGCGTCTCTCCCTCTCCTCTCTCACCGTATGCACACAGGAGTCAGTGCCGTCAAGTGATTTTGTCATAAACCTTTGGTAACGTAAACCTACATGACGCTCGCTGCTCAACAATAAACTCCATATATGTGAGTGTGTGATAGTTGTGGTATCATAACAGCCTGTCACAGGTTACAGCGTGATGATTAGAGGAGAAATGGCAGAGCATAAAGGTCCAGGTGGGAAAAAAAACAATCATTTAGGATTTTACTAAAAGAAGGAAATCAGCTGTTGATTTATATATATACAGATCCCAGGGGACATTTTTTGTATCTGGGAGCTGTTTAAATGTGTAACTTGTGGTAGCTTTTATTTAGATGTACTATTAATATTGTAACAGAATCTGGGTTACTGTTTTTGTTTAATTTTTACTAAATATTTGAAGGCACTCTGTTAGGTTAACATGTAAAACTGCATCACTTATTTTGTTGCAAGTCTATATTCTTAAATTATTAATAAAATATTTTCTACTAATTTCTCATATCATCAAGAATATTGTTATCGCAAAAATACCCTGATTATCATGATATTATTTTAGAGCCACATCGCCCACCCCTATCAGACACTAACATTATCAGTTCCTTCATTTTCTCTTTTCCTGCTTTCATGATGCCAGCTATTTGATCGGCCAAAGTCAGGCGGCAATCGCCAGAGGTTCAGCACGGTGACCTCTGCGCGTTCACTTAGGCGGATACCACTTAATACCCCTACGAGAGCGCTTCTTCTCTGCTGCCTTCCCCTCACTGGAATGACTGGAGGCAGCGAGCTACCCATAACGGTATATGTAAAACAATGCTGAAGTTAAGGAGAAAAACTGCAAATGCTGTCTCTTCTCATATTAAGTTTAACTCTGGGAACATCCAGTAGACACTGGTTAGCTGACCCAAAAGAGTTTAACCTACTGTACTGACAAAATGACTTAGAAATGCATTCCTTGTTCCAAACTAAATTGATTTAAATTAGGAAAGTTTGGGAACATCCAGCTTTTGAAAGCCCAGACTGCTGAGATCATCACACTTGATGGACAAGTACTGCCACATATCATCTTCTTAAAAATGAAAAGACAAAACAATGAATTAGCAGACCCAGTGGCAGCATATGAAAAATAACGGGGCCAGGAACAGACCCTTGAGGCACTCCAAAGCTCAAAACAGCATCAGGTATCAGAACTACCACAGAAAATGTGAAATAAAAAACACCAACTAACTCAGAGCAGAACCAGACTGACCAAGCCAGTAGCGTGTCAGTGAGGATTATATGATACACTGCACTGAAAGCTGTACTAAGATTCAGCAAAACCACAGAGAAAATCCTGATCTATAGTATGTGTATGTGCGTGTGTGTGTATAAATATATATATCATGCATGTAATTACATTTGTTTGCCGCTGCTGAGGGTTTCAGACAAAATCTGACCCGGTTTACACGATAACACCATAAGTGGCACCAAAGTTGAATGGAAGCGATTTGTCCTGGAGCAGAGAGCACACACTGATGTCATGGTGTGAAATGCTGGAAAAAAAGGCGTGTGATTGGGGATGAGGGCTCTGACTTTGCCCCGCTGTTGTCTGGGTAATGTTAAGAGGTCAGACGGAGATAAAGGCCTGACTGACAGTAAGGACAGGCCTGGTGTTGGACAGGTCAAGGGTCAGGCCTCCGCTGAAACACCCCGATTTATGGCTCCTCGGACTGCTGGGTCAGGAACTGGGCATTGTTTGGGGATGTGATCATTTCCATAACACTGTGTGTGAGCTTCTGTGTCCATGTGAGGGAGAAAGGAGCTCTCTGAGCAGCTACAGAGTTTGTGTAATCCTTAGGAGATCGGGATGGCTGTGTGTGTGTGTGTGAGAGAGAGAGAAAGAGGCTGGTGTGTGTGCTTGAGACAGAGACGTGGTGTCTGGAAATAGCAGCGAGGAGGCTTGCTCTGCTGTTTGCCTTCCCAAGTTTGATTTGACATCCTAATTGCCACATGGAGGAACAAAATACTCTGAGGTTCTCCAAATTGAAGTCGATGTTGAACCAAGCAGGCTATGTTTAGCGGCCTGGGCTATCTGTGGAGGGCCTACATTTACTGTCGCTCACTCTTCCTCTCTATGCTTCTGTATTTTTTTTTTTCCTTCCTCTGTGTCTCTTCCTGAAGGAGGAAATATGGAGACAGAAAAAGAGAAGATTGACTGGAGGGTGCCGGCACAAGAGAAAAGTAGGTAGAAAGAGAGTTAAAGATAGAGGGAGAGAGAAAGGACGAGCAGCAGAGACAAATTGGAAGATCACTGCTTTTTATGCACCCCTCCAGTGAAACTCCCCAGCCAGGCCGAGCGTGCGCGCACACACTCACACACCCACACACACACACACACACACAGACGCACACTTTTTTTCCCTTTTCTCTTCCTCTATCCATCCCCTTATCTACCCCTCCCTTGCTTTCTGTCTCTATACACCCTCTAGCAGCAGCAGGCAGCCCAGGCAGGTAGCTGACAGGCAAACTGAAGCCTGGCAGACTGGAATAATTACATGTGGCTGTCTGCGTGGAACATGACAGCTCTACCTTCAATTAAGCCCGCAGAATGCATTTTCATCACCTGCCGAGAGCTCCCGGCCTCGCCCGCCCACCAGCCTGCCAGCCGGCCTGCCTGCCCGTCGTCCACCACGGCGGGGCACGGAGCTGCAGGATGGCGGGGAATGAGGAATGAGGGGGAGGTTTGGAGGGGAGGAGGGTGTACACTATTGTCGATACAGCATCAGCCTCCCTCAGATTATGACAATTAATGAGCACCAAATGCAATCAGCGCGAAGCCTTTTTCCGCGCCAGTCAGAAAGTGAGGGGGGGAATCAAAGTGGATGGAAGCTACACGTGGAGTAACAAACCAAAATACTGACAATTAACCTCTGAACCCAGCTTGAAGCTGCCCGTACCCAACTCCTGCACCCCCCCCCCCCCTCCTCCACCACCCCCGCCAAAACTGAGCCATCAAAGGGTGACACGGCTCTGATGCTGATGAGCGGTAACAACAGAAGCAAAGTGCTGGGACAGGAGTCGGCACTTGCTAATAGCGGACACACACTTATCGTGACGAGAGGAAATACATTCAAAGAGACTGCGATGAGAAAAGTAGTGGTGTGGAATTTTGGATGCAGTTTCTGTCACTTGCTCTGAGAAGAAATAAAGTAATGAGAAAAACAGCCCGTCTGCAATAAAGTACATTAGTAGCTGACGTCCCCTCTCTACCCGTCACTTCCCTTAAAAAGTGTAAGGGGTTAATTATGAATCTGACCCCTGCGTTCCAGCCATAGCTGCGGACAGACGCACAGATCCCGGGGAGTTTTTACCTCACAAAGGACACAGAGTGGAACATCGCTTACATTTAGCAAATCTTAATTTACATTTAGAGTGATTACTTTCCCCCCTCAAAGCAGTTGGAAGAAGTCTCCTTCCCTTGCCTCTGCAAGAAATGCTGCGTCCAAATTAAATATGAAAAAGTAAAAATAGCAGGAAAACTGCCATTTTTGGTACATTGCAGCCATCAGTGTCACTGGATGTTGTTGAAATCTATAGAACAGATTGGTACCCAAGCTGACAACAGCTGAAAACATGGGACAAGGCGAGAAAAAACAATTAGGTTCTGTTGCCTGTGTCAGCCTGGATTAGGATGTATGAGCCTGGCGTGCTCTATGGCGCCACTTGAGACAAGCACTGGAGTATAGATTGAGCAGCAAGGTCAAGAAGGTGTGAATTAATGGTACAGATGATCAGTGGGTTTACTGAGGCAGCCCTTCACAGGCTTCCTCCCCTGCTGTGTAACCCCAGCAGCCCCTGGCGTACTCCAGGCTCCCATGGCAGCAGGGGTAAACATGTGTGTAAATACTCTTTTGGCTTTGTGCTCACACACACACACGCGCGCATACGCACACACGCATGAATGCACTCGTGCACAAACACACAAAGGACAGATAAAAACTTACAAACACACTGTTGGTATGTGCACGTAGCTCAAATACACACACCAACACACACACACACCCATAATGGAAGAATCTGAGAGGGAGGACTGACAAAAATGCCTCAGGTAAAATGAATTGAATCCAATGAGATGTATTGGGAGGATAGATATGTAAAGGGCTGCTGCTGACAGCTGCTATTGCTCCCTCGGTGGCTGGTGCCAAATGACAGGCCTGCAGAGAAAGGTGCGTTTGATAACACAGCCACTACAATCCACCAGATCTTCATTCCCTTCAGTCTATTTATATTCCGTTTTTGCATTGTTGTCGGCGCTAACCTCGAGTCAAAGCATCTCGGGCTGTTTTACAAGCTCGCATGTGAAATGCACTTTGTTCCTTTTTGTGGGCTGTGAGTTGTTGTCTTAAAAATAGCTTATCATCAACTTTTGGCACTTTCAAATAACACCGTGAGACATGCACAAATACACAAATCTCACTTCCGCTCTCCTCCCTCTTCAACTGCTACCCCCCCTCTCCCAGATGCCTCGTATAAATATTCAGGCAGGAGTGGGTGGAGGGGCTTTTTCAGCTCGGTGGGGCTAACATGTTGCATTGGGCTCCTTGAGTAGAGAGGACAATGACTAGGTCCACAGTGCCCCTATTAAAGCAGCAGCCTCCAGGCTAGCGGATTAGCCTGAATAGGCTGTGCTCCCCAGGTACAGGATTTGGTTTACATTAGCAAGCTTTGCCCTTGGCTGCCACTGCTAACTCCTGTTCAGGTCACTTAGCTCTGACTCACCACACAGGACACTTTTTTTCTTCCTTGCTAGTACAATATAATTAGAAAGAAGAGCTTAATTGACATTACTTTGTGCCACAAATATGTTTACTGTTGTCTGAGGAAGCACTGGCTGTGCGATTGTTACAGCAGATGCTCGGAGGGGAAGCGGCGCGGGAGAAGAAAACGTCTCACTTTCCAACAATCTTGTGTGCATGACAGTGAGAGGGCATGTAGCTTGGGGCAATGGGACCACTTTAAATTTTAAACACAATTTCAGCTTTGCCTCATTTCAATGCAGTACGGCTGGAGGTGGAATCAGAATGCATAAAATTGACTGCATGAAAAGATAATGTATAATAAATGTATTCCGCGTTGGGCGCCAGTGGATCGAATCATTGATTAGCACTGGGCCCGCCGCTGCTAAACATTCTTGTTTCATACATATTTCATTACAGCTCTGACAGTGGCTGGGTCTGCTGTCGTGGGACTGTGACAGATGTCCATTAGTTGGACCCAGGTCCAGTGGAAGGGAGGTCCTGGTAACCTGTACCACCCCAGATCTGGTGTCCCCATCTGGCTGGCTGCACGGTGACCGGGTGGCCTTTCTTCCAGATTATGCTTCCTGTCCAGGATGTCAAGCCTGACTGAGAAACACCAGTTCTTTTTGTTACAGCTGCCTGCATGGCCTCGATGTGTCTCTGGCTACTTTATCTCCATGTTCTACCTCCTGAGCAGAAAGGTCAGAGGTCAGCTGCATCAAACTATGCCACGAGTTCTCCAAACCTATCTGCAGGGCGAGTGTTTTGAAATGAAATCTGAAGTGACTAATTTCAAAAAATAGACTCTAGAAGACAGATTGAATTAAACTGGCCCTAGACTTCACTCTCTCAATATTCTCATATGTCAAATCAAAAAAGAAAGGAAAACAAGTTTTTTAAGTTCACTTGGTCTTGTTTGACCTGAAGAAATGAAATGAGCTTTAGCAGCTGAGGCCCCGATTGGTGGTATTCCCCACAGGGAAGGACTTCCCACGGTGGTCCTGACACTGAGGGCAACATGCGGATAACAACATGGCCTGCAAACACAAATATCCTGAAATCACAGAACCCTGAGGGACCTCATAACGTTCGCATGAGGACCCCACTACTACTCTACCATGCTGTATTTACCATCGGCCAAACGTAGGAACTGTCAAATGTGCACATTTAAAATACTCCTTTCCTTTCTCTTCTGTCTCACTCTAGTACAAGACAAGTCGTGTGATTTGATGGATCTTGCTGAGAGCCTGTTTACACCTGGTATAAACACGTTACGGTGATCTGAACACAAGTCGACAGCAGAGACACTTTGCCATTCTCACCTGCGTCTATCATACATCTCCATCTAACCACTTGTGCTCAGAATTCGTTACTGCCTATGTCACTTACGCAAGAAGGTCAAAGGGCCCAACGCACAGTAGTTATGCCCACACTCTTGCTAGCTGCTCACAAACATGCTCGCCAGTCATGTTAGTGCTTAGAGATATCGCTGTCAGCAGAATCCAACACATCTCCTTCCATAGGGCAAACCGGCAGACATGCAACACTTCGACCAACTTGAGGTAAAACGGACAAGTTACAGAGCAATAGTGTGCTGTCACCAAAACAACCACCAAGTCCTCTTTTGATAAAGCAGTCCTTGTCGGGGATGCATTGGGACGCATTATCGCTAACCATGCACTTAATTATGCGTAACTTTAAGCCTTAATAAGTTTCAAATGGTGAGTCATATAAAAATTAATCCCCTGTAAAGTTGTCATGAAGTGGGAAATCAGTTCTCGAGACCCAGGCAGTTTTTTCTTTTCATGTACCAGGCTGTAAACATTGTTTATTTCTGCTGTAAAGCTGTACATTTTAACATGGGACTTCATAGGTATCGACATCCTTCTGGAGGCAGCTTCAAGTGGCCATTCAAAGAACTGCAGTTTTTGGCACTTCCATTTTGACTTTGTTTTTAGCGCTGGAGGTTGTCGCTTGTTTTCGACCCACATGTTTTGTATACTGTAGTTCATTTTTGTTCACCACTGAGTAGTTTTTGTACGCAAATAAAATTATCTTTGGTATATTTGGTAACGTAACATTTGCTCTTAAAATGGTGTCTCCCATGACTTGACTGGCTGCTGTCAGATTGTTTCAAATACATGGGTTATCTGGGGAATTAAGTGTCAGCTTGCTAGGAATGAATAGCATTAATGATGGTTAACTCAGGAAATGAAGGGAAAATAATTGTTTAATGACACACTTTTTAAACAACATAATCATTTTTTTAATGCATTGTATTTGTGGAAGGTATCAATTGTTTTCGAAGTCAAAAGGCTATAGTTCAAGTGAAGTCATGAGTCACAGGGGTTAAAGTCCAAATCAGGTCTTTGTGACTCAATTCTGATTTGAGACCACGTCATGTGACTCGATATCACATCTCTGGTATTTGGCGCTATCGACTTGTGATCTGATCCCCAGAACACACGTTAGATAAACAGGGCCCGAGATGTTTGTCTTGCTTCTTCTCTAAGACGGAACATGAACATAGTTTTTGTTTCCTCTTTCGAACCCGCCTCCCAACAGGAAATTGGATCAACCAATCAGCCTGGTTTGTTGAGATTTGGGAGGTGTGTGCACAGACTCCCTGTGAGCCTCTGCAACTTATGATTACCCATTCCATCCCTCTGTGCGTGGATCCACAGAGACGTTAATGTGCGCCTTTGCAGAACTGTAATTTCAGCCCTCATTGAAACGCTGTCATTCAAACCCTGAGATTGAAGGGTTCACCCACTTCTGTGAGCACCATGAGCGCAACCTGCCAGTTTGGCTGTCTACTGATATGCATATGTCTATTTCAAAGGCATATGCGATGACAGTCATTCAGAAAATAATGTATGGGTAAGAAGTGTGGAAAGAAAGGTCACCACATGCCAGAAAACAACCAAAACATCAAACTACATCGTAATCCAACCAGACTGACAACTTCTGTAACTTTGTAAACTTTACATCTGCTTATATCGGCATCATCATATGGGGTAATTTGCAGTCTTATCCGAGGCGCATGTTTCATGTCAGAAAACAATGTTGCATGTCTAATGATCTTCTTAGCATTTCCAGTTCAAAGAGATGCTTTAGACACATGTATGCTCTCCTCAGTGTCTGCGCTTTTTACAGCGTGAATGCAATTTGTCAGGTGAAGACGGGGAAAAAATGAGGCCAGCATATGGGCCCCACTGAGTGTGTGTGTGTGTGTGTGTGTGAGAGAGAGAGTATGAGAGAGAGAGTGAGTTTTTCCTCTCTTTATTTTGGGGAACTAGAGCGTCGTCTCAGCGCTTCGCTATTCCCTACTAATCAGGTGCTGCCAACCTGCCAGCCAAGGCGGGACGCGAGGCCTTTCAAAACACTCTGCTAATTAACAAGCCCCCAATGCATCCCTTCCGCTTTTACAGCGCTAGCACATCTGCCATAGAAACTCCGGAGAAGAAAAACTACATTATCGTCAGCCTGAGTGGATCCCTTCACTTTGCACACAGCCTGAATAGATGTGTGTGTTGTGTTTGTGTGTATGCGTGTCAATCGCAAAGGTGCGCACAAAGTTCTTCACACGAGCTCCCAAAAAAAAATTTTTTTCTTGAAAGTGTTGGCTTTGCATTGGTGCGCTTGCTTGTGTAGACATTGGCAAGGCGTCCTGCATCTATCAGGCAGCTGAAAAGCATGAATAGCGTTCCCACCGTCTTAATGACTGTTTACATGTCCCCAGTGCAGATTAAAAGATGTTTCTGGTGTCGCCTGGGGTCTTGCTGCAACACATCTTTGACAACCCTCTTGCATGATTAACTTCAAAAGTGTTTTTATTTTCCTCACTTTCTTTCGGCATTGATTTGAGATGCTGTGAGACATAAAGGAATCAGAAACCGAGAAAGCACCGATTTCATAGGCAGAGAAGAGTTATTAAATGAAATCGAGTATCAGCTGCAGCTATATAATAAAACATGTTGATTTACCGGGGACCTGGTTTGAGGAGCGGTGAGCTAGTGACAAAATGGTCAGCGTGTAATCCCAAGCTCCTTTCATAATCCAAATATTGACTTAAATCAAAACCTGGTGGAACTTCTGCTCACACAGGTAGAGAGGGCTTTGATGTAAAATCAACACTTCTCATGTTAACTGTGGGTTGAAAAAAAGCCCTTTTAACATGGAGCGTAATTTACACAGGACGTTGGTCTTTGAAACCCCCCCGGAAAATTGGACAAAGCAGCCACAGTGACCTTGTTTACTTTGGAAAGGTCTGCCAGGGCTCTAAAGGATCCATACATTCACAGTCGTTCTGGAGTTATGACTTTTTCCAGGCCTGGAATTCCATCTCCTTTACGTTCACGCCAACCAAAGGCCGGCCGCGGCCCAGGAGATCCTCTCAGCTCATTTCCTCTCTGTCAGAAAGCCATACCATGCTCTCTCTCTGCCTCTGATGGAGCCGCCATGTTAATTTACTGCTACTCAACATCTGCCCCCTCGCCACCACCACTAAGTCACACACTTGATGAAATGGTCAATGAGCTGCTCCAAAGTCCTGAAAATGAGCAAAGTGTACATTTCTGGAGGTCAAATGTCTCAGGTTCAGAGGAGGATCTGAAAGTGAAGTGGCTGGAGGCAAAATGCAACTTTACATTGGATGTCACCTTTAACAGACTGTCTTTGCAATTTTGAAGTGTACTGTTGAACTTTTTAAATGTTTTTAGTAGAGCTAACTCCATTTTAATTAACTGCAATCAAACTTGGCCCTTGGAGCTCACTGAATGAAGCAAAAGAAGTGTAACGGTTCATGAAATACACGGTGTGGTTTGATACCATACTTTGGTGTCACAGTTGGTTTAGTACATTTTCGTTGCGTCGGTGCGTCCTTGATTTTTAAAATTTTAAACGTATGAAAACTAACTTAATTTCTAACAAAATTTCTTTTTTTTGGTATAAATCGGGAATTATGGTCTGGCTGAAATGGCCTTGTTTAAGTCTGGGTAAAGCAAAATCAGTGATTCTTTCTGAACCCATTATGCATGTTAAATACTTGTCCAAAATATGTGGAAATACTGGGAACTGTGTAGCATTGAATTGTGGAAACTATTTTTCACTATTTCTGTGTCCAGGATATTTTGGGTGGTCCTAAAAGCCTGCTTGATGACACACTGGAGCAGCCCTAAACACAACCTCTTCCCTACTTTATCAGAGCTATATTACTACTGACATCATAGTATCGTTGTTGTTTCTTTCGCTCACTGTATCAGTGGCGAGTTTACTATAACCCACAAGCTCTCTCAGCTCTTTCAGTTAAATAAAAACATGAATCGACATCTCTGTTAAATGCCACAATCATATAAAATCAAAGAAAATAGCCGACACATACATACCTTTAAGTCTTTTTGGGGAAACAGCTACCCAGCCCGTCAGCAGTTACTGCTCACTGCTGTGGGTGTGTGCCTTGTGCTAACGTTAGCTGCTGAACGAGAGGCGTTAGCTGCTCAGTGGCTCTTGTTACCTGGTTCGGAGGGGTTTGTGCTGTGCAACCGTGTGTGTTGATGGCTTAGCTGTTAGAGTCTGTGGCCGTGCAGCCCCTCATGTTTCAGCTCGTGGGTCATGTATGTTACTGTGCTACTAGGGTTAGCTGCTAAGGAGTTTGTAGCTGTGCGGTGGCTTGTTCATATTTTGGTTCGGGGGTGGGAAGGGCAGAGAGCATGTTGCTTGTTCCATTGTGCGGGCTGCCTTGTTGAGCTCAGTGGCACTAAGGACATTATATTAAACACATATTTAGCTTTACATTTTTTTTTTTTCCAAATGTAATCGGAAAGTTAATCATATCGCTAAACTGGGAATGAGAAAATGGGAAGTGCTATGTCTGAGTAGGACTACAGTGGCTCAGGAGGAGATTGCTTTGACACCTGGCTACAAAGCATAACGAAATGACAATCTCCGAAAAATAGAGCCAACACGAAAGTGCCAAAAGCTGCAGTTCCTTGAACGGCCATTTGAGGCTGGCTCCAAATGCAAGTCAGTCCCCACAGACCCCCATGTTGAAAGGCCCAGATTTACAGCAGATATAAATATGTTTACAGCCTGGTACTAAAATGGTTTTGGTGTCTGTAGCTAATTTCCTTCGTGACAACTGTATAGGGGGTGATTTTTTTTAAATTTTTTTATAATTGATCTGTTTACAATTTTATAAGGCTCAAAGTTACGCATAATTAAGGATGGGCCGCTTTGAGTGACAGGCTGTGTGCCAATAGTGTCCTCGGCTTCTCATTCAAATCAACCCCTTGCTCCTCCACAGTGCCAGCATCTCACCCAAAAATGGTCACCTTGGTTATGGCTCCAAAAAACGAAACAAGACGATGACCGCCGAAGTGCCAGACTTGAGAATTTAAAATAGGACTCCAGAAATCAATGTGTGACATCACGGTAGCAACAACCATTATTTTCAAACAGTCAATGCACGTAACACTAAAGCAGTGCTTTGAGCTAAATGCTAACATCAACACATGAACATGCTGATGTTTAGCAGGTATAATGTAACAATCCTAGTTGAGCCTGCTAGCATCCCACCATTTGCTCATTAGCACTAAACACACTCATGACCTCAGTATCTCTAGAATCTTGGCTACTCTCCTTTTTCCCAACCACCCATGTTCCCCTTAATCCTGGTTGTTTCCTTATTCTTGACATGACATCTTACCTCACACTATACCTTACACTAAGGAACATCAGCTGCTTGTTTTCAGCGCTTACCCACCTTCTTTAGTGTGGTCTCCATTTTACATCACCATCTCATTAGCCTCACTAGCGTTACATAACACTTTGTTAACTAGAGTTTTGCAATACGTCGTTAAATGATGCCAACAAACAAAGCTTGCTTGCTCACTGATTTTTTTCTTAACTCAGAGAAAGTAGAAATTGTGTATAAATGCAGTTAAGAGATCCATACAGCAATTGCAACCACAGCAGGAACAGCAGCAGAGAGTGTGGCAAGTGTGTTTTAGTTGAATCCTGGGCCTAAGCATTGTAGACAGAAATGTATTTTTTTGGGAGGGGGGGTAAGACTTGTTATTCTCCCCATCTACAGCGAGGAGGCCCTGGCAGAAAAATGCCAATCGGAATCCCATCATGCCTTTCCTGCCTAGAACACCTTCACTTTCCATTTGCTTCAATATGCAAACCAAGCTGTTTAGGGATGAGGAGAGAGGCGGCTAATGAGCTGCCTGCATCAACCCTGCAGAAAAAGAAAGACCCCTCTTCGTAGCTGCTCAGGAGAACACCTCCTCTGGGCATGCTCAGAAACAGCATAACAACAACAACAACAACAACAACTATACAGCCACGGCAACACAAATTGATGTGATTAACCAGTGGGAATGACAGTTATTGTGTGAGGGGCTGGATGCAGAGCAAGCAGATTTGGAGTGCTTGAGATTGGATGCAGGCGGAGAGCGTGCAGCTGCAGATGACTTGCAATGTGGAAAAGTTTACATGGTGAGACGTCAGCTGTTGATGAGATGTGCTTGACCTCTGAATGACATAAAGTTTTCTCTCTTTACTTACTTCTTTCTCGCCTTGGTGTCTAATATTTCCAGTGCAGTGTGACACATAAAGCTGTAGAATAAATGACAGTAGGGCTGGTTGGCTCTTGCACCCAGGAGATTGGCTGGCATCCTGTACTGTAAATCAATCTCTGTGAGAATAATGATCCATTACAGGGTCTAACAGTCTCTGCTGATTGTTCATCTGCCAGAAAATCCTATATAGATTATACCGTGTCCTGAAGACATTGTAAGATGGGGAACTCCTACTTTCTACAGTCATCAAAACAAGAGCATATTCTTTAATTCCTGAGGTAAAAGTTGTCTAAAACTTTACTTTAGCTCACCCAAGAGATGCGTCTTTAAAACAGTACGACTTCCAGTGTCCTCTCAGAATTCCCAAGTTGGTGTCGAATGGAAGTAAGGGTCATTGCAAAGACAAACAGCAAGATAGGTCCCTGCTGTGTAACATAAGCAACGCCATTGCCAGAATCTCAAAATACTATACAGTATGCAAATGTCATTGCACTGAGGTCCAGCTCGATCCACCGTCCAATACACTGAACTTTTGCACTTTCCTCAGGCCGGCCAGCGTTTTGCTCCGCCACAAACCATCACAAACAAAACACGAGGGCAGTCTCGTTTCACATAATTGCTCAGCCAGAAAATGTCCATTACGCTCTTGTTTTCCTTGGCGCACAGAGTAGAACTTTAAACCATGAAAGAAAAGCAGTGTGGGAAGTTCAAATGGTATTGTCATTAACGCCTCAACACAGTGATCATTCACAAGGGGCTTGCACGTACAGACAATGCAGGCCTTTCTTGCTGTGGCGCAGATGGCATCGTAAAAAAAAAAAAAGAGAGGCCTTCTCTGCAAACACCAAAAGCAAACACACAAACAGTGGTGACCCTCCGAGTCCCCAATCCATCTTTCTCCTGTTGGGTGCTTGTTGTCCCGGTAAGATCAAGGCGTTTGCACTGAACTGATGTTTTCATGCTGTTATGCACGCTCATTTCGGGCAACTCTTGAAATGTAAATGGAAACTTTTTTAAATGTTATATTTCATCCAGCTTTTGTTTTGACTTCATACTTGTGTAGATTTTCGGGACTTTTATCATTGGAGTTTGCCAAAGCTTTAATGTACAGGAATTTTATTGCAGCTCATCAATCTTCGTCAGCGCTACACAAACCTAGTAGGTCAAGTTTCAGGCTAATTAACATGCAGTTTCTGTCCTCTTTGTACCTATTCTACTCTACTTTTTTAGTCAGTGGAATTTGTTTGCACAACCAATCACCACAGTGTTTGGTGAATACACACTGCAGCACAAGACTGTGGTTTCATTTGGTTAAAGGCAAATTGGCTAACCTTTAGAAATGGCTAGCGCTGGAGCTCGTCTCTCCTCCAAGACCGTTGGGTATCTCGTGGACTGCCCTTCAGAAACACAGATGTTCCGTCTCCTGAGTAATGCAGCCTTCCTTGGGCCTAATCCCTGGATGCTGGCACTGCTGCGGCAGAAATATTTCCAAACAGAGCTGCAGCACTTCTGTGTGCAGCTGTGCCTAAACATTTGTCAAATCTTGTCATCAAGTGGCGGAAACAAGGCTGAAGAATTCGCTTGTGATTACATCTTGCACAAGTGCACGTGCATGCACACTCACGCACGTTCACACACACACATGCACAAAACAACACCAGCAGACAAACACAAGAGGTGTAATGTAAATATGGAGTAAATCTCACAATACTCTAATGAGAGCTCAAACTGCAGCTGATGGTTGATCTCACATATTTAAGGACAGATTCACACTACGGGCAGTTCATTAATCAGTTCTCTTAAGTCGGCTTTGTTTCAGCAGGTGAACACAATGCCATCTAAACTCTGAAGCTGCCAAGTAAAACAAAACAAAACCACTGATGTGGCTCGCTCTAAATACCTGGCTGTTGGTGAAGGATTTTAAATGATTATCTTGAGCAAATATTACAGCCAAGATGAGAAAATGAAGAACTGATTCTTCCTCTGCGGGACCTAATGTGCTCTTTGTTTATTTACAGCCAACTACAGGAAGCATGCCTCAGATGCAGCACATGTAGCAGCTTGTACTTGTTTTTGTTTTTTTGCCATGATAGCTCTGTGGTTTGGGGGACAGCAGCGTCATCCATCGGTCAGTCCATTGCTTTTGTCCAGGCTGAAATATCTGACCATTGGATGGATTGCAAAGTACATACATACTGGGTCCCCAGAAGTTCAGTCATAATGACTTTGGTAATCCCCTGACATCTCTCTAAGCTCACATGGCAGGACAAAGGTTTTACCTACCCTGTGAAATATCACAATATGTACTTGATTGGCTCCGAATGTTCCCTCAAGACAAACTGCTACAACTTTAGTTATACTCTGACTTTTTATCGAGCACATTTATCGGGTCAAAATTTTAATATTTCCAATACTCTGATTTATGACCAACTGGCCTGACTGGAAACATTACAGTCATATCATATCTTGGGCAAATGTTATAATGCTAACATGCTAGCCTTTATGTTAAAGGAGCTATATGTAAGAAATCTAAAGCAAATAGTCATAAAATCCTCCTAATATGTCACAGAGACTAAGGAATAATGTTCATATAACATACTGATCTCACTGACAACAATAGTACAGCCAGAATATTCGCATTAAAAAAAAAAAATTTACAGTCCGCAAATCATGTTTATGTTTTGAATTTGTGTTTTGGCCTGTTGCGCCACCCACTGCTGTCTACCAGTCACGCAGTCAGTAGAGTCTCAGCATCAGTTACAGTTACGACTGAGCTACAATGGCTGACGGTGCGACTAAACCCAAACGACCTCGTTATGATTCCCAAAAACGCCAAGACAAAACTCGAGGCAAAGCGAGGGTCTATATAGGAGATGCTTTTGAACGGTGGAAACAGTTGAAAGTGGAGAAGAATTTGAAATCGGATGTTGAAGTGGCTACTCTTCTCCTCGACAGGTAAGCTTTAGCCAAAGTTGGCTAACTAGCATCATAGCTAGGTGGGGATGGACATTTCGAATACTTTCAACTGTTATTCATTTTTGATCATACACTGTAGCCCATGTGCAGGTGGGTCATCGACCCGACTGATGTTTTTGAGAAACAAATGTTAGCAGCACAGCAAGCAGCATTAGCAGTGTCCCGGTACATAGCATTAGCAGCTGGCTCCTCCTCCGCTGTATCCTGGCAGCAGCGTTAGCAGCAGAGAAGCCGGACTTGCTTGAATGGTCCGCTGGAAAACCGAAGATCAAGGACGCAGCGACGCAGCCCTGCCACGGCAGCCGCCCGTGGGCAAACAAATCAGTCTCCAACGTGCCGCTGTCCAGCAACCTCGAATCTGTAGGGGAGGCGGACACGACTTGCGGCAGTATTTTGAATTTGAGTGCAGTAACCGTTTTGGCCACATTCTTACATACAGCGCCTTTAAGTACAGCCTTATAAAGCCACAAGCTTTAGGCACCTGGCATTTTTGCCAGAGCGCTGTGAACTGGAGTTGAGTAAACTTTAACTCAGTGGGGAAAAGCGCCACATATCATCTCCATTTTTTCCCCATTGTCCGAGCAGATGATTTGAGAGGCGGGCCTTCTGTGGTGGTCACGATAACAAGTTTACATTTTGTAAGCAATGGAGAAGAAACTGGTGGTAGCGGTTGCTGGATACCCAGAGCTATACCGCCCGATGATGGACAGCAGGTTGTCAGACTGCCCCTGAGTCATCCTAAAATATGCCTGGAAACAGCCATCATGGAGGTGAAGCTCCTGGACCAACTGGTGGTACTCCCCATGATCCAGCCTCTTTTTTAGGGTCTCATGTACCCACACAGATCTCTGTTCATCTGCTGACAGCCTCTCACTCTCAACCAGAGCTACAGACAGTACCCTCTGCCTCAACATGTCAGGAACTACATACTGATTACTGTGAAATAAATAACATAAATAAACAGTCGATTGATTACAGGGGAAGGTTAGGGTAAGGAGGTGATGGGGTGGTTGCCTGGTAACAATAAAAAGGCACAGCAAGTGTTTTTTTACTAATGGCATTCAATTAAAAAGGGCAGTGTGGTGTGCCTTGTGTTTCGCAACCTGCAAAACACTTTCTGTGTGATCGGGGTCTTAATGTCCAGTAATATTTGCTGCAGTGTCACAACTGCTCTGACTACATTATTATTACTGCCATGTGTTTTAAAGAGAATGGTAGATGACAAAATGACTAGTTGAATTTATGTTATGTCCAAAACACACCTATGATTTATTAAAGGGACTAAACACAACCATATATGCACTGTTTAACCAGCAAAAGTGGTGCTGGACACGCCCTAAATGCACTTGTGCCATGCACTGTAGATCATTAAAATAGAGCCCTGAACATGTAGGTACGACTCCAGTCCAAGCACTGACACGAGCTGTCAGTGAAGAAGCTTATGTGTTAAGTGTTTGCTGGAGTCTTAATGGAGGCTAATTGTGTGGGTTTATGGGTTTATGATCTTCACACTGTTTAAACTGACCGAGGAGGACTTAGCTGACCCTGCCAGATACACACACACACTCTCTCTCTCTCTCTCTCTCTCTCTGACACACTTTTACTCACACACACATATAGTCTTCAACTCCCCACCCCTCCACAAACGTCTGTTTGCCAAAAAAGGTTTCCAGCAGTGACCTGTTTTGTCTTTCCCTCTTTCGTAAGGAAATTTCCAAACATGGTTCCAGATGCTTGCACTGAGGTCAAGCACATTAGTTTTTAAAACGACCACATTATTTCCTGTTAATCAAGTTATTATTTTCTCCCTTCCACTTTTAATATCTGACTGCTTTGGGCCCAGTGGTAAATATGTCAACAATTTTAATTTGAACTTTTCAACTCCCTGATTTACAACGCCGATTTTTGCCCAGTCTGAGGACTGCAGCTGACCTCTAAGGAACATTTCAATTTATTTGGCCTACTCCGTAATTTATTTTCACTTATTAATGAGAATGGAGTTTGGGAACTATATTGCTATTGGAATGGGTGGCGGGAGATTGCAGAATCCCTGCTCCGCATGTAATGGGTTGTGTTATTTGATGGGTTATCTCAAAGGGAAACAACACCAGGTCAAGCTGAAAAGATTAACAATTGGAGGTTGTGATTATCAGACACAGGAGATTACATGGGCACCCCAGTGATTAGCAATCCTCATTTGTTTTTAAGAGCAAAGTAATGAATCCAAACAAATGGAGACACAATGACACAGCTCGCTGTGAATCCCCCGGTGCCGCTTATAGATTTTCTTCCTCCTCCTCCCATCTATTTTCATTTTATAATCTCAGAGAAAATTGGATATTTCTTTACCCCTAACATTGGCTGGGATAAGGATCCAGCATGATGTTGACTTCTTTTGCGGCCCTTCGAAGTTTCATGAATGATTAAAAACACTGGGCCGAGACCTGCTCATAAATAAACAGCAGGCAACAGGACTGAACAGGCTTCTCATGGACAGGGAGAACTGACAGATTGGCTTCCAAATCATACCATTCAGTGCTAGCTAATCCACTGTATAGCATTTTTATGCAGGAACAGACCAGTCAGAAATCATGCATATGTACAATGGGGGTGGAGAGGATAAGTAAAAGTATATGAAAAAGGCACTCCTGATGAATGGAGCATGCCCTTATATTACACACAACCGACTTCCTGCTCTTATTTCTGTCCAAACTGAACATAGAGGGAATATAAATGAGTCAGTGTGCCTAAAATGATGCCATGGAACCTTTTCCAGTAAATAAAATGTCATCCACATGTGCAGTTGACAGAAAACCAGAACCCCAGCAACAAAACGCTGCTAGTTCCCTCATTACCTTGAGGCGATATTATGATTTTAAGTCTTCAGTCAGTCCCTGGGCGGGTTGAGGGGTCAGTGCATCCATATGTGCTCCCTTTCTCAGCTGTTCTCCTCCAAATTAAGAGCCAAGGTGCCATAGGATGACCCTCCATCTCAATCCTGCAGCATAATGAATCGTCTGAGGCCAACCGCCCTGCACATGCTGAACTTTTGGCTTTAGAATCACATCTCGGCCAATTTACTCCCCCGCTGGTACTCTGTTCACCAGCCCCCTGAGGTCAAGGGCTTGGAAGCAGTTTGCCACTTCAAACCAAATCACTAATGGCTAGAAATAGCTGGGATGCTTTCCATAAGAGTTGCAGGTTTGCTAATTGTATGCATTTCCGTCTGTTTGGCCGGAACAGCTGAGAGTGACACTGAGCGCTGCATTTCATGTGGGCTTGTTAGCATCTGGATGCATTAGGGAATAAGCAGGGCTGATTATCTAAGTTATTCTGGGGGAGTCGAAGCAATAACATATTGGATCTAGCAAGATGAAATGAAACGCACCATGCTGTGAAGCAATCAAAATAAAAATACCCTTACTATACTTGCTTATCATGCTTGAATGATACGTAATCAACTCTGCAAATTGAAATATATCGTAGCGAGGGTATAATGAGAGCAACACTCAAATGAATATTTCTGAGGTGTTCCATCAAAAGCAAAACATCTTTGTGATGTTATCGCTAGTTGGAGATGAAAGAGAGAGGGGATGTTCTAATTTGCTAATTGGTGTGTTTATCTAACAGGTTGATGAAGCTGTTCGTTCATTACAAGCTTCATGTAAAAATAATGAGGCGGTTTCTCCATCCATGCATTGCTCAGGTATGATGAGTGCTGATGGTGGGATCTCAAACGTCCTCCCTTTTGTCACTGAGTGCCGTCACCTGACACTCTCCCTTTCTTTTACTGATTTACCGTATCGCTCTAACCAGATTTGTGACACAAATTGGGATATTATGACAATGACCACAAGGGTTAAATGTTGTGTTTGCCAAACACTGACTGGTTCCCCCACTTTTCCACCCTCCCCCTTCTCGCTCTTTTCTCTTTTCAGCCCATTATGTCGTGGCCCCAAACCTGCTAAACACATTTCTAAATGACAGTTACTGCGTCTCTCTTCAAAGAGACCTCGAGTTGTGGATTTTCCTCGCCTAATGTGGCATCTTTGGCTGCGCAATAGAGTGGAGGGAGAAAGGTGGGGCCCTAGGGGGGGGACAATGGTGGTTTGTCTGGGGGATGGCAGGGAAGGGGTCAAGAATCAGAATGTGGAGGACATTAGCAGTCAGCAGATTGATACAGGACCATTGATTCCCGGCTTCTTTTTTCCTTCCTCCTGGACATGATCTGCATTGCAAATGGCAGTTCTGTCGCATTGGCCTTTTCTGGAGTCAGAAAAGATTGGGGGGGTTGAGCGGGGAGATCGGGGGTTCCCACAACACACAGGCCCTCTACACTCCATAACCTCACACCCCCTCCCCAAAAAACCCCTCTGTTGCACTCCTCCTCCCCGAGTCCTAGCCCTTGTCCCGGGATCCCACCACAGCTGCCTCTCCAGTCTCCCAGGACTTCTCCTCACTACTGAGGAAAGCACAACAGGCTCATTGTTCTGCAGAGAGGAGGCTTGGACAACTCTGCTGCTCCTAGGTGTATTGTCTCCTCTAACAAGCCCCATAAGGTCTAAAAGGGGAGTGCTCAAACAGAGTGCGGAAAGTTAGTCCTCGGCTTTAAAAGCCAAGTAATGAGGCTGCTCCTTTTGGCCTCCGTAGCGCAGCATGCTGTTGTTGTATTAAAGAGGAACTACACGATAAATTATCAATTACGCACGAAGATTGTTGTTGGCGTATGATGTTAATGCAGGTGATATTTCCAATGATACACCTTGTGAGCAAAAACTGCATTGAATGAACTGAGAAACAGCTTGTAAGCATTAGTTTAGATTTAAAGGCTTGGCCCCTCCCTAACGGTGACGAAATAGGCAATACTCCAAGGTATACTACGAAGGTTGACCTCCCAACTCTGGCAACAGTATACACTTGTGGAACATTGGCTTATCATAGACCCAGTTTGTGCTTGTCATACAGGTCCTGTTGTTGTCAACAATACTGATAAGCACTGGCGGAAAGATGACTTCATACATGAACATGATTAATTTCTCTTTAATGGCAGTAAACGCAAAACACAGCTGTGCTACATATTTATCTGAATAAGATATTGAGTTTAGTTCCAGACCAGGCAGTACAGAGTGGTATGGCTGTAATGGCCATTAGGGATGATGAACAGTAACATTAACAGCAGTAAACACCACTCCCCCACTTGCATTAGTAGAGCTGCTTGCCCAGCTACAACACAAGTATCCACACAGTGAACCTCAAAGCTTCCACAGACTACTGGTATTTTCAGCAGAGACGTGCACGTCTGCTGACCACTGAGTCTTTGTTGCTATTCATGCTCCAGTGTGCAGCGATTAGTCAATGTCCCCCGCAATGTGACAGTAATATGTGAAGTGACCATGACCTATTAACACCACATCTTGTAGTGGTGGCACAGAATGCGTTACATTTTGTGATGGTGGTGGTGGTTGGGTTTAGGCACCGAACCTACTTGGTTAGGTTTAGAAAAAGATTGTGGTCTTGGTTAAAAGTAATTTGTAAAGTTTCAGAAGTAGGTCACGTAGCTTAGACACAAGTATGTAAAGTTTAAAGAAGTCAACGCTAGCCCCTTTTACACTGCCAGATTTTCTGCGAATGTTGGGCCGCTTTGTCAGCAAGCTGCGAGCATTTAGACACACAGAGCCGAATTGGCGAGTTGATCTGAGGTGCCCAATTTTTCCGCCTCGTAGGGTAGACATATTGGCGGAACCTTTTTGGTTTAAACTAAATGAGGTGGCCTTCCGCCACGGGAGGGGCTGTTGATGACTTGTGAGAGGAGCTGTTGATGACGCCGCACATGTGAATTGCGCACCCTCCTTGTCCTCGCAAACGAAGAGGCCATTAACCGTCAAGTGATGGTGAAGGACGGTCCGACTTACGAGAGAATCACCGAAGGACTGACCAGCCGCGGCTTCCCTCCCACGTCACTGGTTACATCACGCGCTGAGCTACACGTTTTGTTACTTGCTCACGCCCCCCATTGCCCCGAAAAAGGCACATTCTGTATAAACAGAAGTAGGTAGGCGGCATTTTGCTGCACTCCCCGATTTTGTTTTTATACTGCTAATGCTGAAAGAAGACTGATTGGGCTTTCCTGCAAATTTGCACAATGCCTGTTTAAAAAGGGGTGCTGACTGAGTTTCACACGGGACTGGAAGAGCAGCTCCTGGGTGAAAGTCCTGTGTATGTTTGATCCATTCCATTCTCGCTTTTTTATACTGCCTATAGGCTCATGACATTAAGCACCGCCCATTGCTTGACATTATTTAACCAGAGAATCCTGGTGTCCACCATGACAATTTATCCTAATTGACTTTTCATTGCCATTGTTCCCATGGTGCTGGCACCACCATGTCATGCGCAACACATTCTCACTCCAACGTCATCATATATCGACGTTTGGTCATGGACTTTCTACTTTGACATATGATGTGCAAGGCACCCTGGGTGCGTTGGTTGTTGACGTGCATTGTCTTTTTTAAAACACACCTCTGTTTTCACAGGAAATGTACAGTTTACATATGCTCTCTTTCAAAATAAATGCACAACGTTGGTACAACACTGCAAATTGACATTTTTTTTCTTCAACAACATGCGTACCTGGTAACATTTGGGCCAACACACACACCTGTGGATGGATTTAGGCAACAAAAGCACGTGGTTGGGTTTAGAAAAAAAGAACATGGTTTGGCTTTACAATCGTACAGGAAGTGAACACTGGCCTCCCACGTAAAGGTGTTTGTTGAACCCACCCTACTTGGACTCTCACCCCCTTAATTTGTGTGGTTATCCTGCCGCATTACCCCCTGACACCGCTTGTTGCTGTTCCACAGTAATGGTGGCCAGCCGCATATCATGCCAACATAAAAGGATGGCCTTTTCGTTGATGTCTGATGCTGGAAGTCACTGCCTAAGCGCCAGTATTCGACAAGTTCGGAGTGATACTGGGTTGTCATGTGATGATAAGAGTTTGTGGTCATTTCATATATTTCTGTGAAATTAGATTCGTCCCCCATGCCCCCACTATCCATGGGATTCAAGGCTAGGCCACACCCTCCTGTGTTTTTTACACATGACAAGTGGGAGCGTTCCAGTAATATTTACTCTTTAAAGTTACTCTGTAATAATGCACAAGATTTTAAATTTTTTAGGAAAACTGCTGGGAAATATCTTGTATTAAGAGACATTTTGTCGAAAGGTTTTATTCAAAGCAGCCCTGTATCATTACAATAACCCTCTGGCTCTGTTTGTTTTCCTGCAGAGGCAGGTTAATCAATGCAAGTTTAGCAAGCAAAGCATCCAAAGAATAGTTTGACAGAGTGATCTGGACAGACAGACACAGAAAATGTAAGGCAAAAATAAATAAATGCAGGAAGTGCCAACCGTGGACACTGCGAGTGTTCCAGCTAATAATGTTCCATCACCTCACAGAGACAGTGGAAGTGATATGCAAATGGTTCTTCACACACACTGAGCGTGTCCTCCAATTATAGGCTCTCATGTTGCTACTGGCCACCTCTGCGCAATTAGCCCCCTCCGTATCCGACTGTTGAGCCATGTTAGCGTGGTCTGGAGGCAAGTTAGCATTGCAAATGAAACGAGAAGCAGCGTTTCCAGGGGTGTCATTATAAATTAGTGTTGCATGATGGGCACAAATTGCCATCCCTGCTCAAACTTGCATCTCCAATAAGTGCTGGCTTATTCCCCAGGAAATGCTATTTATCCCAGTGTAAATGTGCAGTGAATCTGCTCTCAACACGGACAGACCTGTGCATGACAAGTAAGTCTCTCAGTTACAGAGAGAAATCTGAGCGAGAGAGTTCTGGTCCCAAAACAGTCATGTATGCAGTCATGATTCATCACCTTCGCTTGTCTTTATAAACTGATACATTTTAAAATCCTCCCTCTTAGCCAGGACACTGTCTAATATCTCCGTCTGGGCTCCCAGCTGTGAAATGTGAGCTGTCAGCGATGGGTTTTAGCCCTCAGATGACTTGCACAGTGCAATGTGTTTCGAATAACTGGCTGAGTTCACAGTATCCAGACGTCAGTCACTATCTTGCTCATATCTTGCATCAATACCCCAGTACGTCTGTGAGTGTGAGAATGAACTATAGTCCTGGGAGAAGCCATTTTCATTTCTTTTAAACTTTGATGAAGGGATAATCTCCAAATTTAAACCACACATTTTATGTAATATTTTCACTTTTAGAGTCACTTTTCCGTCTTAAAATGTTAACTGTGGAAATACATAAACTACTAATCAATACCCTGAAGAGTGTAAAGAATGCAAAATGATACTTGGCCTTGTTTGAATGTTGGCTCCAGGGATTAAAGGACCAGTGTGTGGGATTTGTTGGCAGAAAGTAAATATAATAGGTATGTTTTCTTTATTTTTAAAATCACCTGCAGAGACAAACTGTTGTATTTTTGTTACTTTAGAATGAGCCATTTTTATTTACATAGGGAGCAGGTCCTTATCTGTGGAGATCGCCATGTTGCACCGCCATGTTTCTACAGTAGTCCAGAATGGACAAACAGAACTCTGACTCTAGATAGGACCATTCATGTTTTCGCATCAGCCAATGTAGATGGCAGCCCCTCTGCCACAAGAGCATCATAAAAACAATATTTTTTATGTGAAACTGCTTTGTTCAGTGTTTCCTAGCAGTTTAAATCACAGTGTCTGTTTGTTTTGGAGAGGAGGAGACCTCTGTGGATTAGTTGGCTCTCAGTAAAAACCTCCTGAACGTCTGGATCTTAAGTTATCTGAGCACAGATTAGCAGGTGCTAGGCTAGCCGCCCTTCTTCGACATGCCAAACAGCATCTGAGAAACAATGATTTTTAATGTGAAGCTGCTTTATTCAGTGTTTTTACTGGTTTAAACTACTGAGTCCATTTGTAATGGAGAAAAAGAGACCTTTGCGGATAATTCGGCACACTATAAAAACCTCCTGAATGTCTGGATTGGAAATAAGTCCAGCACACATGAAGTTATCTGAGGACAAAGGTGAACATTAGCAGGTTCAGGGCTAGCTGTGTATCTGCAATGAACCAGACAGCATAGTGGAAACACTGATTTGTAACATGAAAATGTTTTAATTTAGTGTTTTTACCAGTTTTAAGTACCTGCTGCATTTGTTTTGGAGAAAAGAGACCTCTGCAGATAATCTGACAAATCTGCAATCATCACTGCCACATGCCACTAAATCCCCTTAAATCTTACACACTCCTCCTTTAAATGTATTAAAATCATGTCAAATTGTAAATAAAATAGTATAAAGTAAGGTAAAAAGTTTGGACGTGACTTTGAATAAAGGTAATTTACAACCCAAGACCTGTTTTTCTATTTTATAACAGTCAAGATGTATTTACCATGTGTCCTGTGAATTGACATCAGTAAATGTACTCATCTTAATGACTGCTGGGACAGAGGAGGTAAAGCAGCTTTTATAAGTCCAGCTTTTCTTGATTCATTTTTCATGTTTTGAATTGTCACCTGCTCTACATTAAAATTTTCCTTGTACAGTACTAATGTTGACTCTGTTCTAATTCAATAGCTAAACAAACCATATGGGTTTCAATATGCCTTCGAGTCTTTATCTGCCTGCCTCTGTTTTACCAATGCCTCATGGCTTTGTTATTGTGGACTGTGGCTTAGCATTTAGCCAGTCTCTGGCTGCGAGACACTGTTCCACAGTCTCTGGTGTTTGCCATCCTAATCAGCAGCATTGTCTCAGAGACGACCCAACTCTAACCTCGGGCCCGCCGACTTCAAGGCCGCTGCAATGGATAGCGAGGCTGTGTTTGCCGCAAACACTGATCTAAATTCATTAACCCTCCCACAAACACTTTCCCAAGGTTTGTTTCCTGGGCCAGGAGCTGCATGTGAAGGAGTAGACAAGTGGTCTCGCAGCATTTCATGGAAATCCTTGTGGTTACACATAATTGGAGCTGTGCCGGAGAAGTTGAACAGGAAAATCAATAGCTCTAAGAAGTACAGCTGAGAGGTACTTGAAGGCTCACCCTGATGAGGCAAGAGCTAGACAAACTGTCACCAACCTAAGGTGAGAGTTTGACCTTTGATTCGTTCATACCTGTTTGTTTCCAGCAGCTTTTACATGAGCTAGGTGTATGTATGCAGTAAACAAAGACATGTGAAATAGAACATGCCAATACTTGTTGAAACTGTAATGATTTCTTTGCAAAAAAATGGATGCCTCACACCCATTGTCCCCCCGACAACAAAAGATCTACACATTCAGCACAGTTTCAAGGTGAACACCCTAGATGAGTGTCAGCAATTTAGTATCTGATTAAATATTTCCTTCTGCTCCTGAGATATGACATTGAATAATGGCCAGAGGAGTGTTTTATGCAGAACATTATGGTGTCGCAGTGAAGCTGACCTTTGACCTTTTTGGATATAAAATGTCATCATTTCATTATTTTATCCTACTAGACATTTGTGTAAAGTTTTTTCATAATCATATGAATTATTGAGTTATTTCCAAAAAAAATTTGACTTTGACATTTGACCTTCACCACAAAATTCTGATCAGTTTATTCTTCAGTCCAAGTGGATGTTTGTGCCAAATCTAAAGAAATGTGCTTTTGGTGTTCTTGAGATATCGTGTTCACAAGTATGAGACAGATGCATGGTCACAGTGACCTTGACCTTTGACCACCGAAATCCAATCAGTTCACTGTTGATTCCAAGTGGACATTTGTGCCAAATCTGAAGAAATTCCCTCAAGGTGTTCTTGATATATTACATTTGCAAGAATGAGACAAATGAGGTCACACAGACCTTGACCTTTAACCCATGACCATAAAAATTCCCTTGAGATGTCACTTTTACAATAATGAGATGAATTCAAGGTCATGGCGACACCGACCTTTGACCTTTGACCATCAAAATCTAATAAGTTCATAATTGAGTCCAAGTGAACGTTTGTGCTAAATTTGAAGAAATATCCTGAAGACATTCTTGAGATACCATGTTCACAAGAATGAGACAAATGAGGTCACATAGACCTTGACCTTTGACTACCAAAGACTTATCAGTTAATTATTGAGACCAAGGGAACATTTGTGCCAAATCTGAAGAAATTCCTTCAACTTTTTCTTAAGATATATTCACGAGAATGAGATGGACGCAAAGTCAAAGCAACCTTAACCTTTGACCACTGACCACCAAAATCTAATCTATGAGACAGACAAGGTTACATTGACCTTGAATTTTGACCACCAAATGCTAATTAGTTAATCACTGAGTCCAAGTGAACATTTGTGCCAAATCTAAATACATTTCCTTTAGGTATTTTTTGAGATATCGTGTTCACAAGGATAAATGACAGAGTTAGCTGCTAACTGCTGTTAGCTGCTTTTTATATCTCCCTGCGGTGGGTTGCTCACATAACACGCTTACAAAACGTACAAAACACCTGTCTTGCCTTTTACATAAACATCTATTCTGCACTGTTACTACCTCCACTGACAACTTAAATCTTTTAAGTCTTTTAATATTAACCCATGAACTTATATTTACTTACATGTTAATTAAATATGTATCTTAAACATTGGTATATCAGTTGCAGCTTATTAAATCTGATACCTTATAGTTCACTGGAGGATTTTTACTGGAGATCCTGACTCAAAAATATTAAGTTGCTAAGCTGAAATTGTAAATATGAAATGATGAGTGAAGATGATCTTATGGAAAGATACTCCTGATACTGACATGATGCGATTAGCTGGTCGAGTGCAGACGCCAGACTACAAAGAGCACACAGTCTTGACAGCAGCTGAGTTTAATGTTTTCATTTATTAAAATATCCAAAACTATATGTCCAAAAATCATTATTCATCTTTTGACTTAACCAATAGTACAAAAAAAAAAAAGAAAAAAGAAAAAAGAAAATCAAATCATCAGGAACTTGTGGCTCGGGGATGACTTTTGAGACCGAACAAGCGTGAATGAAAATGCAAAACGAGGAGAGGTGGAGTGAGATACAAATGCAGAGAAACAGAGACTGATGGGAGTAGACAAACCAAGCAGAATAAGCATGAGGGTGGCGACATGCGTGGATGACACGGCTGGGGGAGAAAGAAAAGGCGAGATGCGGAGAGACATAGTGAGTAGTGGCATGCGTGGCGTCTAAGCCCAGAGTCACATTATGCCAGCTCACTGGGGCACCACTTGCTCCGCAGCTGCCAATGAAAAGGCCTCGTCTCCCAGTCCTCTGGGAATGATATCTGGGGGAGCTGAAGGAGCGCAGCTCTTCCTTTAAGGCCTGTCAGAGGCTTTGACGGCAGCCGTAAATTTAATCCTCGGACCTGCTGGGATGCAGAGGAGCCGAGCAGCGGGAAAGCCTTTCCTACTTCAAGGACCTTGGCTGGCTCCAGGATAGCCTGCCAAAAAAGCTTTAAACCTGATGACAAATTCATTTTGCGCAGCTGCACCCCCAGTCCACCGCGGAAATGGGGGTAAATGATACCTCTGCTGCAAACAAATTTTAGAAATAATTATGCAGACATTTCAAGGAGGGGAGTATCTGAGGTATGTTATTTACTTTGACTTGAGCACTTGAGACAGAGCTGGAGAAAACATCTGTGTGCTTTGCCCTTTTTCTCCCTCATTAGATAAACAGTAAATATATTCGTCTACTTATATTATTTTGCCAGAAGGCTTTTTTTTTTTTTTTCCACTGCCATGTCACCAAGCGGCCGCTTGAGTGTGTGGCCTGTGGCACTGTGGGAGTCCGTCTAGCTGGAGAGGCATTTTGATATGAGATGAGACAGTGTCTGAGATGGCAGAGAGGCAGAGGAAACCGATTTTTACAGCCATGCGAAGAGCGGATTGCAATAGCAGCAGCAGCAGCAGGGTGGCTCGAGGCCTATAGGGAGTGAGGTTTATTAATATGTTTGTATCTGAGTTTTCCCCTCCTCTTAATGTTGGGGCCATGCTAATCGCTTGGTGCTCTGACATCTGGAAGCCTCCCAGTGGAGGGCAAATCGCACAAGTTTTCTACGCCAAGATTTCCAGAATATTTGAAGTGGTCACGCCTAATCTATAGAGATGAAAACCATTAAAACGGAGGAGGGCGGATTTTTCTCTCCTGCCGTAACATGGAGAGCTTGTCAGAAGTATGTCATGCCATCTTTGGCCAAAGAGAAGATGCCAAGCCTTTGCCAGATGAGTCCCTCTGATTTTCATCTCCCCTGAAGTTAATGAATTTACACATGGCTTAATACAAGACTCTTTTCTCCCCCTCGCCGTGACTTGCTCAACATAACCTGTGAAATCCTTAAATAACAACTTATTTTTGGATCATATTTGTGTCGGCGGACCAGCAGCATTAGAATGTAATCTGAATAATATATGTATTCTCTGTTGCATTCTTTATAAGACTTTGGCACTCAGTCCTTCCTTCTGAGCTTTCAATCACTGGGCCCCAGGGGGTTGTGGATACCTGCTCTTTGAAGCACTCGGAGAGAAGAAGGGGAGAGAGCAGAGGAGAGTCAGGATGTGGGAAAAACCTGCCTCCAAACACAGAAAACAGGTGACCAAGGACTCAAAGTAGGCATGCATTAAGGTGTATTATGTAAAAGAGCAAATATCCTACTTGTGACTTGGAGAAAAGCAAGTCTGGAACAGCATTACTTACACCAGCTCCTAAAGTTAGCAGGCAATCCGACATTTGAACAAGATTGCTCCGATGCAAACAGTGGAATGTCTTGCATGAGGAGAAGGAATGTGCTCAGAGGTGATATACCTGAGTGCTGGAGCCTGTCTTCCTCTTGGTGGGATCAGGAAGCTTCAGGACAGGAGATAAGCAGGATCCAGTCTGACGGGGCCAGCAGTGCCCCTCCATCCGGATCACATTTCACCAGCGGGAAAGTAACAGTGCCCTACAGCTACTGACGATGCATCATGTGGACAGTTTTGCAAAAGCTTGTCAAACCATTGCAATGTTGTAACTGGGCAAGGGTTTAAGTTTTATTTTGATATTGAAAGGTGGTATAAGAGTCCTCCCGCAAAATCACTGAATTTGGTGATTTTTTTTTTTTAATGCACAAATTTGTGCCTTTATTAAATACATAATCTAAATTAATTCATAATTAATACTTTTATTGGTATCACACTTTTAAATCAAGGAGCGCAAAGTGCTTGCTATAATACACAAGTGTTGTAAATAACAGGGTTCCTATAGCTAAAGGCAAATGACTGTAGATTTAAAACTTTTCCAGTGTCACTAGGAATGAAGCTCTAGCGAATGTTCAATCAGGAAGACAATACTTTAGGTCAGTTCAATCACCAGCTGATTGAAAATCAACCAACAGCACAGCGACACACCTTCTCTGTCAGCCTATCATATTAATGCTCCTCATTTTAAATTTTTTTTCTGTAGTTCTGTCTTGCTGCCGTCGTGCGAGCCCTCCACCTTCCCATCAGATTACAGATTCATCAGCCTCATCTGCCTCATCAGCCATCAGAGTCATCAGCCACCAGCACAATCAGTGCCTGGACTCCAGGGGAGGATTTATCCTGCTGCCGCTCAGATGTCCCTCGATCACAAAATATCTCCATCTGGTGTCCAAGCGCCAAAGACTTCTGTTAAATCTGTTAATCTGTGCACTCCATATTCTGTATTAACATTATCTTTACTTCATTTTTCTGTTTCTCCTGATTGAAATGGAATTTAAGACCAAGTCACAGTTACAAAATTGAAGAGAGATAAAAAACAAACAAACAAACAAACAAACAAACAAACAAACAAAAAACACCCCGACATCAATTAGGATTAGACAATTTTGCCCAATTTTTGAGCAAAACTGGTAAATACCTAGCACTCTGCATGTGGGATTCCACTGCCTTGATCCCCATTGTGCAGAGTTTGAAAAACTTTTTGCGAAACATACACAGAGCCTTGTATGCACTGACTTATACTGGTTTCAGCCATGCCATGAAATCTTGGCTAAATAGCCAATTTGCACTTCCCTGTGTCGTCCAGGCTACAGTGACAGCTAGCTGGCAGACAGCGGATCCTCAGCTCTGAGCATCCTGGCCGGACAATAAAATGAGTGTTGTTGGCTCCGCCATCCTGATGTGTGTGTGTGTGTGTGTGTGACATAAATGTGAGAGGCATTCAGTATATTTTTTATTTTAAAGATGTTACTATGTTGAGATAAGCCAATTAAACCACATAACCAAATACATCCTTGTTTTTACAATGAATTCAGTGCCTTTTAAGGCTTTTGTGAATCTGTGGGAACCCTGAAATAATTAACTTCTTTAACATAAAAAACAAACAAACAATCGGTACATTCACTGCAGTGTGTGACAAGCCATTCTGAGTAATGCGTAAAATTTGTAAGGCGCAACAGGTCCTGTATGTAAGGCGCAGCAGGTCCTGAAGAGATTCCACACACAGATGTCGCTTTTAGACATAGCTGCGGGAAAGGGCGTGTGCTGACGGTGCTGCACCCACAGGTGGCTGAGATGTAATTGCATTATTTTTTTACCATCATGTTCCACCCCACCTCTCCCCATACACACTCCTTCATACACGTATACATGCATGTTTGTGCATGCACGATGCACACACGTGCTCAGAAATTGCTCCCTGCATGGCCCCTCTTCACAAGACGAACATCGCCTCTTCATCTGTTGCACTAATGACAAATGTTCAGTGTTTCAAGTGAAGGAATGTTGCAAAGTAAACAGCAGCCAGGAAAAAGAGGAAAGAGGCTTCAACATTGACGATGGATGCAGACAGCTAAATTCTTATGTCTCTTTTCAGTCACAGTGAGGAAGTTAACTTACCTATTTATCATATCTTGTGACTACTGTAGGTTTACTGACCTCTCAGAAGTCATTTGGTTGGAGCTTGGGTAGACCTGTGTCATCAAATATAGTCTGAGAAAAAAAGTTTATATTATGTATTTAAAGCAGACCCCAGCTGTTTTAATGGGTTTATTACATTTTGTAGATTCCAGATGCACTACCATGTAAATAATTTACAAAATGGCTGCATCACGTTAAAATTAATATTTATGTCAGAGACTCGGCAGTTTGAAATGGTTAGATTCTTTTTCCTGTTTCCCGTCAGTCGACCACAGAAAGCACATCCTGTGGGAAGCAGAGCAAAGTAATGTCAGAGTTAACATGTCTAACAGTCTCTGCATGCTGAGACAAAGCCTGTGTGTAATCTCACAGGGCGCTCAAGACATGACATCTGTTCATCTCACACGCTTGATGCAGTGGATAGAGAGAGATGGTTGAATCCACTTTAGATTTTGCACTTGAGGAATGAACAAATTTCCCCCGTGCTTACTGTTTACATTCAGCCAGTGTCTCGAGTTGATTTCATCTCTCTCCTCTGCTTTAGCGTGCGAGAGCCAAAGAGAGCAAAAGGTTAAGTGACTGCGTTTCATCACATAATATGACTTATCAGCATTTCCTTGTTGGAAGTGCTCCACTGCAAACTTCATCACCTTCAACTGACAACCGACATTATTGTGCATTTTTGTGTATTTTCAGTGTTGAAATGAGGAGAGCTGCAAATCCACATAGTTTTGCTTGTTACAAATCTTACATTAATCAATCTCTAACTATTTGAAGTTTAGTTAACTGACTATTTGCTAAACCTCTCCTGTGAACAGTGATGCTATCACCCCACAAACTATTGGCACAGCGAGCCTCTGACTGCATGTTAAAATTGGGTGCTGTACAGTGATACTGGGGTGTCTTTAGCTTTTCCAAAACCACAAATACAACTCTAAAGAACTGACTAAATGAAAGACACAGTTGTTAGCATGCTAGGCTAACTTCCTTTTACTTACAGTGGTGACTCTTTTGCCTGGGTCCAGACTGTTGAATCCACTCACTCCACTGAGTTCAAGTTGACGGATTCCTCTGGCAATGTGACATAAAACAGCGGTGGGACTCAATTAGCCAATTAGCATCACAGATAGGGACTAATGCCATCGTCAGACTGTTGTCAAGCTGTGCGCTGGAACCAATAAGGAGCAATAACAACTATAGCGAGTGCCATAGACAAGACAGACATTGCTAACAAGGGTTTTCTAAATCTACATCACTTTTCAATATCACCTGACATCATAGTTTGTCTTGGCTTCACTCCGCTCCTCTATTAAAAGCCTGGCAAAAAAGATATATTGGCATGGCTACGCATCAGGGTGGACATAAACTCACGTTGGATTTAGGCGGAATATTGGTTTCTAGTGACTGGTTAGGGAAAATCAAATCTCCCTCAGCTACAAAAATCGGTTAGCGTGGATGCACTGTCAAAGCCCAGACACATTAAACCAACTTCAGAGAACTAACTCTGCTGCATTGCTTCATATTGCCTGTGTCTCGGCTAAAAAGTTGCACATGAGCACACCACAAAGAATTCAACCGACAACCAGCACGTATGTTCTGTGCTTGCATGACAGGAAATCAACTCTCCCCCCCAGGAGATGGTGGTCGTCTGTAATCGTCATCTTGAGCTAGTTAGCGAGTTAGCACATTAACAACATAATGTTGAAAGACCAAAGCATATTTACCGTGCACCAGTGAACGACAACACAAACCATCACGAAAAGTTTCTGCTGAAGGGCTCAGTGGCTAAAGAAAATAATCTTAGCATATGTAACAAGTGTGTTTTGGCCTTTTCACTTTCACTCTTTATTTACCTCACTTTGTTTTGCTTCTTGTGTGAAGAGCTAAACTGCCAATCAAAGTGATTTCATTCACCAATGGGGTCTGCAGTTGCCTACGTCAATTCAACATGCTGAATTGGCGGGAAGAAAGATTACTGCCAGAAGGGGCCAACGATGCGGAACACACCTCAGCAACATTGACCAACAGCTGTCGGCTTGGTGTGTCAGTCTTTGAAAACAGAGTGTAAGGAGTTGACAGTTTTGTCTGAAATCAGGCAAGTAGCCATTACTTCCAAGGCCAGTAACAGTTAAAGAGACTAATGCTAATGCTAACCTACCATAATATTTGTTGCAAATGTTGTCATTTCAGCTAGCAAAAACAACTTTCGCTGGCTAAAATTCAAGCCTGCTTTTGACTACCTCTTTCTGAAATCAGTGACATGTTTTGTTTTTTGTTTTTCAATAAAAATTTCAATCTGGAAATCTTCCACCAATATAGCATAATGTAGCGTGTACCAAAGAATTAGCTTACAATACAAGTAAAAGTTTCATCTTTATACTGTATGTGTTACTTTTATGCCTGAAAATATTTGGGGAGTAATATTCAGTCTTCATTTCCAGGTGAAGTTTTAAATTCCGTTTTGGCATCACCATGCTTTTGAATCCCCCCCCCCCCCGCCCTGCCCCCACCCCCCCCTTACATAAAGTCAATAGCAATTGATCAGAACATACCTGGGCTTCCCTGCGCTGCCCTGATACTTCAAACAGCAGCACCCCAGTCTGAAAAGCGAAGGTGTTACTTTTTATTCCTCCTGCATCAAACACATCCTCGATCAAACGTCAAACTCTTCAAACAAGGTGTCATCTGCAGCTGTCCGGTTGGGTTTGATGTGAGTAGGTGTAATGATACAAAGGATGAGCTGAAGCTACCCTGTCGCCACCTTCTCTGATATCTCAGTACAGTATCTAGTGGAAAACCAAATGAAAACTGACAGTGAACACCACCCTGCTCTGTCTTTTCATTCATAACTCATTTGTATTTCTATTCCAACCCGAAGCTACAATTCATTGCCTGCCAGTGCAATAGTTGGGAATCAATACTTTAGATTGTTATTTCAGCATTCGCAGATGTAGACACACTTGCTTTTTGGCTGCCATACCTGTGGGCCAGAGTGAAGGAAACCACTAATACCGCTCTAGCATGGTCACAAATCAAAACCAACTCTCTAATGGCCTACCTGTTTACACAGGAAATCAATCCATTTGAACTATGTACAATTTGCTACACCACTTTGCTTGTGGGTTGCTGTTGTTTTTTTAAACAAAAATGGACACAAGCATCTCTGGTTTCACAGCGGGGCCCAGCAGTGGAAGCCAGCAGCCTCACGCAGGTCCGAGAGGCAGAAACCCAGCTCGAGTCCAATTTGCTGCAGGTCTCCCCGAGGAGACGAGTGGTGTTGATTTTGGCACTTGCTTCCAGTCCCTACCAACAAATCCTGCCTTTTTTTCCAGACATGTTGGCTCAGGAACTCACTGGAGAACTGGGGGAAGAAGAAGAAGGGAAAAAAGAGAGAGAGGGGGGGAAACAGCCCCGGGGCTGGAGGAAGATATTGTATGCATGTGCACTCAAGCACAAGGTTTGTGGCCAGCTGCTTAAGGATTTTTCTGGGGAGTCAAGATTATCCACAGAGTCAATAGAGTGAGGGAGGAGGGAGAGAGAGGGAGAGTGTTGTCTGCTTATGCCAGTGCAACTCAATTCTACTGGGGTAACAGAGAGACACTGTCAGCTCTGTTTTTTTTTGTTTTTTTTATTCCTCTATTTTTCTCAGACCTAGCCGGTAAGAGAGCAGCTCCATGTTGCTCAACACGCATACAACCATTCACACCAAAGATCTGTGCGCAGCGAGGCAAAGAGTTGTACACGTGAATTTTAAACCCAACACACCTTGATAAAACTCTACAGGGGATTTTACAGTCTCGGTCCGTAGAATTGTACGACAGGCTCCACATTTTAGCTAAAAATCCTGTCAGAACTCAGTGTTGAGCTCACGATCACTCTCATCCCTCATTTTCTTTAACTTCACTCAAAGCACAATGATGTCTTATGGGATGTTGTTATCTTTCTACCTCTTAGAATGTTAAGCTTTCATTTGAGATATTAAAGTGCGAGTGGGGCGCGAACACAGTTAGCGAGAGCGTAGATCAGGAACAACATCCCTTCCTTCTGTGAGTGGAAATGGAGCGGGATAAGAGCTGTTGCCAAGGTCACAGCTCTACATTTGCACAGCCATGGTTGTCAAAGGCTGAAAGGGCTCAAGCCCTTGAAACACCTTCTGGCTAGCTCCTCCATTCTGCATGTGGTGAAACTGCTGAAGGCAAAAGACACAGAGAGGAAGAGGGAGAGAGGAAGAGCGGCTGGGTGGATGCGAGAGGGACAAGGGCAACGAGAAGGGAGTCTGCATTTCACTGATACCAAACCCTACCACACAGTCACACTTTGAATAATTGTGAGGGACAGGCTGTGGGCACCTCTGAGCCAGAATGTAGGCCAGAATAATACCCCCCCTCGGGGCTTTCTCTGGCAGCCCTGCGCTGAGGCCTTGGCGGTAGTGCCATGCAAAGCCAGTTAGCAAAGCCAGTTAGCTACCTACAGTAGTTATAAACCGCACTTAATTTAGAAACTTTAATCCAGAGCTCCACCTTTTCCAAAGGAACGACACATTCCAAATGTCTCAATTGAAGCCTCGCTGGCTGAATAGCCTTTTCGGGGCGCTGCATTGTGGATGGACAGGCTTTTCAGACAGCTTTTTAAGGGTTTTGTCAGACAGGAATTTAGATTGGAGTCTTACATGACCTCTTCCAGGGGTCACTGGTTGGATCTGCTGGGGCTTTTGTTGGCACACCTGGGTGATGACGCCTTGACAGAGCAACAAGCTCCCATTTCAGGTTTTGTAAGGGGTTCGATGGAGGCTGCGTCCCTCCCTCCCAGTGCAGGGCAAAGAATGGGAAGAATAGCAAAGTCTTAAAGCTTCAGCAGGTGATTGTATGAGACTTCTCAGGAATATTACCATATTTTAAGCAAAAACATAAAACTGATATCAGAGAAACAAAGACGGATTTAATTAAAGCATGATGAATAACGTTTGATTAATCTGAGTACAAGATGAAAGCTCGTAGTGAAATCAGCTTTGGCTCGTGTAATCTGTTTTTGTCTGTGAGTGAGTATTGTACATGGCTTTTATTTGGAAATTATTTTCTGTCATTTAGAGCTATCAGTGATGTGTAAATCAGTTACAAATGTACAACTTAATTACCTCTGGCTGACAAAAGTTGTGCTTTTGTCCTCTTTATCCTCCAACCTGATATGAGCCCACATCACGGGCTGAGGCTATATATGTATATATATATACATATATATATATATATATATATATATATATATATATATATATATATATATATATATATATATATATATATATATATATATACATATATATATACATATATATGTGTGTATATATATATATATATATGTATATGTATATGTATATATATATATATATATATATATGTGTGTGTATATATATATATATATATATATATATATATATATATGTATATATATACGTGTGTGTATATATGTATATATGTATATATATATGTGTGTGTGTATATATGTTTTTTTTTTGTTTTGTTTTTTAGAGTTGTTCGATAGGTTTCAGTGTGGTGACTCCAGCAAACGACCATATCACAAAACAGTACTCAATATGAGACAGAATCATACAGTGGAGATAAGATTTAGCAGCATCAGACGAGATGAGGGGCCTGATTTGCTTGAAATTTTGCAGGCTGAATCTTATCGTGTTGGCCACTTTTTTGATGTGTTTCTTAAATGTGAGATTCGTGTCTAATGTGATACCAACTTACTTGAACTGGGTTACCAATTCAAGTTCCACTTCTCCAATGAATATGTTGGATCTGTTCTGCTCTACTGGTCGCTTTGTGAGTGTAATACACACCGTTATTTTCGTGTTGAGCATAAGGCAGTTGTCATTAAGCCAGTCTTGTACCTTAGTTAGAGCATTTGTGAGTTTGTTGGAGGTGATGACAGAGTTTGAACCGTGTGTGAAAATGACTGCGTCATCCGCGTACATCTGGACAGTAAGGTCTGGGCAAACATCTGGGAGGTCATTTATGTACGGTGAAAATAACAAAGGCGCAAGGATCGAACCCTGAGGGACACCAACTGTTGTAGTGCGAAAAGGCGATGACCCCGTCGACAGTTACACATTGAGTTCTGCTTGACAGATATGATTTGAACCATTGCATGGTGTTATGAGAGAAGTTAAAAAATGTGAGCTTGTTTAAGAGTACCTGGTGGTCGATGGTGTCAAATGCCTTCTTAAGGTCAAGAAATACAGCACCAACACATGGGGATTTAAATCAAATCAAATCAAATCAAACTTTATTTGTATAGTATACATATTGAAAACCCGCCCCTCCCACCCCCACATATAAACACACACATAAACACACACACATACAGACACACACACAGTCAATATAATCAATCCAACAAACACTTAATTTAGATCAGTATGTTGTCTTTAAATGTTTTATTTCTTCATGAGACTCCGGCAAACGATATTTGCAATAGACTATTTGCTGGAGTAACAGACAACTGGACTACTCACCAAGCGTAGACAGGCTCTTGTGCGGGCCAGTGTTCTGGCAAATGCACTAAGCATGGGTTTCCAGCAGCTACTCTGATGAACTAAGCCTCTCACTTACAATGACCTACCTGGCAAAAACAGTGATGTCATGATCTCATCCCTACTTGTTATATTTTGCTGCTTGGGCCCAAGCCTTGCAGCAGCGGTTAAGATACAACACAGAGCCTTTAATCTCACACTGATCCCGAAACAGCTCGACTCTTTTCGTTAGACCTGTTATTAATGGGTAACATTAGCTGCGTGATGCTAACAGTTAGCCCCATCGCTGTGCATGTTAGTGTGACTCTGGCCCAGGCACAGAGGTCTGGTGCTGCAGCAGCGGTCGCATGATAAACAGAGAGTGAGAGAGGGACTGAGTGAATCACATATTCCCTCAAAAAAAATATTTTGTTCTATTTTTTGAGTATAAAATCAAAAATGATTTTCATTTCCATTTACAGGGACAGACGTCAGGCAGTCACGATGTGCCTATCGGACACAAATGTGTCACTGCACCTGTGGAGAATAATAGTGGTCAAATATTTCTTAACAGAAGACTGAGAGTTCAAAAATATTTCAGATAAACTATTCACAGTATAATAGTAATTTTATGTCATTTTAACAGTGGATTTAAATTGATTTATAATGAAGTACTGGAACCCTGTACTATCCTGTTACTAGAAGCACCAATAAATCTTATTTCTATAAATTGTCACATGTTTATATTGATACCATGACACTGTCACTTTCTGTGTCTGGGTCAGTAATGTTGCAGACAGTGCTGTCTTCAACACTTCCTGTTAAGAAAATAATCAGATTAGTAAGTCCATCACACCTTATCCATTAAACAGAGACACTGACAAATGAAAATATCAGTCTATTAAATCTAATTCACAAAACCCAAAATATGTTGCAAGAATCTTGTGATAGTATCGCAAGTACATTTTATGTAAAAACAACAACAACACACAGACAAATATGATACTTGACAGTCACCTTTTGTTTATTTGTAAGGTTGTGAAGGTAACTGTTACCTGCATCCGATACAGCAAATTAGTTTAACATGAGTATTTAATTGTATAATCAGTTTAACATTGATTTTTGTGTTCCAAGCATATTCTTTAAATCCTACTTCATCTGAAAGCCAATTCATCCCGTAAGTCTTTTCAAACAATGAATCTTATTTTGTGGTCCCACCACAGCTTCAACTCTGGTAAATGCTTCTTCTGACCAAAGCTGTAAAACTTGAGGCTGTGGTTGTGTAAAACATAGCAGCAGCAGCAGCAGCAGCAGCGGTGGATGAGAGACTGCAGACAGAGAAGATTGAGATACTGTGTGTTTAGATGTTTGCATGTTGACCTGGTGAATTGATAGAGGATTGGTCTTTTACTCACACAAGGTTTTTTGCAATTAGAGTGTTAACTGCAGTTGTCGACTCAAACAATCTTCGCATTCACGTTACCATCTCTGTCTCTGAGTATGCTGTGTGTGCGTGCGTGCGTGTGTGTGTGTGTGTGTGTGTGTGTGCACGCTTGACTGAGCTCCAGCATAAGAGTCACAAATAGTGTTACCAGTAGTGTCAGTATATGGGTGCACTACAGTTGTAGTGTTGGCTGATTTGACCATGGAGATGCAAGTGACTGCTGAGTGGCAAAACGTGCCCTGTGGGAGACTCATTGGCTCCCTGTGGGTGACCCGGCTACCCCTGTAAGTGATGTAATATCTGACAGCCTGCCCAGCAAAAAAAAAACAAAAAACAGAAAAGTGAAATTCTTATTTAGTGTTCATATAGTGTGCTCTGTTTGAAAATGTAGTGTAAATATGGTGCACTTTTGTTACATAGTTCTAATTTAGTTCTGTGTTTAAAGCACACACTCTCACTCCCAATCCTAAAATACCAACGCTTGGTCAGTGGCTTTACTCATCATGCTATGATGCTCTAGGTATTCCTCCAGCATCACCTCTGGACACTCAGAGATGACGTGTCCGTTTATGCTCATTACATGCGGTGTCTTTCAAATAAACGTCCATTTTTACAGGAAATGTAAAGTTGCCGCTCATTAAATGCAGTCTCTTTTCAAAATAAACTTCCAGTGTAGATTTACTTTGTTTTTAGATGTACTTCCTTAAGGTTAAGCAACAAAAGCACGTGGATAGGTGAAAAGAACACATCTTGGTTTGGCTTAAAGTTAGTGTTTGTGTCAAAGTTAACGTCACATGACATCCATCACATGACATACATCACTAGCATAGCGTTTTAGACATACTAGCACGCTACGCTACATTGTTATTGAAATAACACAGACTTTTGGTTTCACAGAGGAAGCAAACAGAGGTCTCCTGGGTGAAAGTCTGAGCCCAGTCTCACTCCGAAGTTGAAATCTGGAGCTTGGGCAGTGACTTGAGGCATCAGAAACCAATGGATAAAGGCATCCTTTAACGTCAGCGTGATAGGCAGCCAGTTGCCGTTATAGTTTAATGGCACCCGGCGACATAAGGGGGAAATGCTGCTGGACAAGGACGAAAGTTAAGGTGGCAAAAGTCTGACTGGGTGGCAGGAGGGGTGATTGATGGGGCCAACAGACACTGAAAGTCTGGAGTTTGTGTAACCCATGCACCTCCCCTCTCACCAACTCTATGCTGACCTCTATGCTCCTCGCACTGCAGCAGTTACTCAGAGCATCAAAAACTGACACTATACTGACGCAAAGGGTGTCTTGTGCATTGGAATCTGATGCCAGGGATCACTGCGCAAGAATTGGTATTTGACGAGTTGTGAGTGAGACAGTCCCTCCAGGATCTCGCGGCAAAAAAACTTTGAATTTGCGGTCAATTTTGTCCAAAATCACATAAAAATTGCGGCATTTTTATGTGATTTTTTTTTTTGTGGGATATTGCAGCAAATGACAAAAGGAGAAAATAATTTGATTTCTTTTTTTTTTTTTTTAAATTACTACCTCCAAAAAATAAGTCATGTAATCACTTGCTATAATATACTGAATATTATAAAAAAAATAGCTGCAAATGGTTTTTTTTTTATAGTTCTCTTCTTTAGTTTTATTTAATTAGTTTCAAAACATGGACTCCAATAATGTTGCAAAAAATCCTGAGTGAATATTGTAGCTCTCAATCCAGACAATGTGACTGTAAAACAACATGTAAGGTACATCTTCTGTAAACACAACATTTTAATACATTCAACACATATTGTATACATTTAAACAGTACAAATTCTTATGTCAATACAGAGCATTTCTCCATACTGCAATGCCATTAGCACATTTGATGATGCGTCTGATGATTTCAAATGACGTCACATGCAAGAGGACTTCCGGTCGGCCGGAAAATGCGGAAAAATCGCAGGACTTTTGAAAAATTGTAAGCCCCCTGCGAATATTGCGGACTTTTGTTGAATTTGCGTTAATTATTGCGATCACAAGATTGCGATTTTCTGGAGGGACTGATTAATTGAGGTTATCATTTCATTCATTCAACTCTGAATTTTTGCACTCTGTACACATACACAAGGAAGAAATCCTTGGAAAATTTGTTTCACCATTTTACAGATAAGCCTATGCAAACATTACAAATGAACAGACTTATGATCAACTAATCATTAAAGTGAAACAAACAAACAAAAAAAAAAGATGGACACAAACATGTCAGTTTTGGGGATTTTGGCTTTTGGTTTTCACACAATATAATGAACACTGCGAATTACCAGTTTCCTAGATACAACAGTGCAGGATCAAGACTGTAAATTTAGTTCTTTATGAATCTGTGAAACTTTGAGTAAATGTAAAATCTGAATAATTAGTGCAAATCACCTAAGATATGATCGTAAAGAAAGACAAGAGAGTATAAAATCACATCTGCTCGCGTGTCAGCAGTCACTCATCTATCATCTACTGCTTCTTGCACAATTCAGTATAGTTTGTTTCTTTTGTCCACAAACACAAATCTGCAGCGGGTAAAAACTACAAATTTACTGTATGTTCCATATCTAATCTTAGCTATCAGACACCAAACTCAGTGCAGATGTTACCTGCACAAACAAACACAGCTGAGTAAGAAAGGCTGTTCTCGACCACTAAGTGTTGTATCCCTGCAAGGAAATCTGGGAAATCTGAAAATAGCCCCGAGGCTCCCAGTGTTATTGTAGGGCTTGAGGTGGATGATGCAGAAACCATTGGGAAGCCACAGTGGGATGGTATTGGACTGGGCTTTGTTTGGATAAATACGTTCCGAGATTACTTGGTTTGCCAAAGTACAGCCACTTGTTTTCGCTTGTTCAAACACACGGGCTGTTTTTCTTTGAAACTGCACAGGAATGAAAAAAAAGGGGGAGAAAACCAAACTCGGCTTCCACATGTTGAAAACGTCCACCTTGAGGAGTGATATATAGCCTGGAGTCGTGGCATTTTGCATGTGTGAGAAAGGGGGGTTAAAAAAAAACAAAGGACCAGCAGAGAAAATAGAATAATAGAAAACTTGAAGCAACCAAAACATGACACTTTGTGATCTCTTGTGGTGTGGCAGCTTGATGGAGCATGTGCAGCAACAGCAGAGTTGACACAAGTTTAGTGCATACCTCAGCGAAACAATTTGCGGCGACAACCTCTCAATATGGTCTGCTTTTTGAATTAGGAAATTATTATAAGAAAGCGTACCTGCGAGCTTCCGACTGCAGCAGACTGACAGGGCCTTCAAAGAACTCACCCCCATCGCCTCTCTCTGAGCACTGTGATCATAAAGGAGACTTTCCGGGGCTTTTCATAAAGACAGAGTTCAGCGGGGTCAGCTCCAGAGCGTCACGTCCATATCGCTCTGGCTTTCTGAACACCTGGCACCTGCTTTTCTCTTCTCCGAACGGAAGCCAGGTCTGAAAGGGAGATAAAGTGCTGATTGTCCCTTTCCTGCCTTCTTTTTAGACGGAAGTCGGGGGCATTGAAGTGAAACCACTTGCCTTTCAAGATGCCTCCCTGGATACTCTTTACTGCCGGGGAGTCTCCCCACTACTCTCCACTGATTAATCAAAGTGCTCCATCATCAAACATTGATGCTCGCACGATTCGCCGGCGCCTCGGTGGAGCGTATAATGCCTAGATATCATCATGCCCTCACAATGGTAATTGAAGGGCAATTGCGCATGCCATGTAAAAATACGGGATCTACTGCAACCAATATGCAAGACATAAAGCAACTTGCTGCTTATGTTCCAGGTCTTTATGTACGGCGGCAAGCCACACCTCCACAAAAAAGCCTTGTAGACCCACATCTGACAAAGCTGCTCTTAGATGTGATGAAATGCATAATGAATAAGCTTGTATGTACCTGCATCGGACCCTCCTGCTTGTTCAGTGAAGGACTTTGAACTCCTTTGATTAGCAAGAATATTGGATGGTTGTGCAAGTGCTCCAGTTCATATCTTTATCTTCTCATAATATATACTGTGTATGGAATGCAGCATAGTGATGCACTGAGTAATGGTGTTGCCTCATTCTGAATCCCCTAGTTGTCTCTTGTTGGGACCTTTCCACAGTGAACGCCTCCGTCACTTGAGGTGGCAACTCTAAACTGCCCAGGATGTTCCCGTCTCTGGCCCAATGCAAGCTGGGATAAGCTTAGACTCGCACAGAATAGTGAGTATAGGTGACAGACAGATGGAAATATTAACAAAACAAGTGAAGCAACACACATATTTCCTTTTAATGTGCTTCACACCACATTCACGTGCAGCTCTGAATGTAATTAATCTGATGTGTGGCTATGCAACTGCAGCCTGTTTAAAATTAAAATTCCCATTGTTACAATGTCTCTCTCAGTTTGGAAAGCTTTTATCATGACAGCAAGGAGGCAGTTTTAATTAGCATTTTAGGAAGTCCTATCTGTGTTCAAAACATAGTCGAGCTAAGGCTAGGCAGTATGGCCAAAAAAAAAAAAAAAAAAAAAAAACTCTGCAAAAACATAATTGAAATGTCATTGTTATGCATATTTTAAAAAACTGCTTATCCCACAGCTTTGGACTGTCACTACCAGGAGCTTTAAGCCAAGCAGAGCACAGACATCCAGTTTAATAATTAATCGGCACGTATAGAGCAGTAATGTGTGCACACTAATTTATCACCTCCTGTTGTTTGTTTCTTGACATCAGCCTGATATCATATCTGTAGGTGCCTGGCTAACCAGTGTCAGCTAACTGGTTACAGGCTGCACAATTGTTGAGTCGACTCTCATGGCTTCACCTCCAGTACACATAGATGATGCCTCGTCAACAAACACAAACTGAGAGCTCAGTTAGTGTGGAGCTTTTTTTCAGACACACCTCTGTTGGAGAGT